>NC_045450.1:1258813-1278288 GCF_002776525.5 Piliocolobus tephrosceles | reverse complement strand
TTTTTTTTTTTTTTTGAGACAGTCTCCTTCTGTCATGCAATGGTGCGATCTCGGCTCACTGCCTTTTCCGCCTCCCGCCTCCCGGGTTCAAGCGATTCTCCTGCCTCACCTCCTTAGCTGGGATTACAGGTGTGCACCACTGCACCCGGCTAATTTTGGTATTTTTAGTAGAGACGGGATTTCACCATGTTGGTCAGGCTCGTCTCGAACTCCTGACCTCGTGATCCGCCCACCTTGGACTCCCAAAGTGCTGGGATTACAGGAGTAAGCCACTGTGCTCGTTTATTTCAATATATATCTTGACATTCACCGAAAATGCTAGGCAAGGTGGCTCATGCCTGTAATCCCAGCACTTTGGGAGGCTGAGGTGGATGGATGACCTGAGGTCAGGAGTTTGAGACCAGCCTGGCCAACATGGCAAAACCCCGTCTCTACTAAAAGTACAAAAATTAGCCAGGTGTGACTGGGCTCAATGGCCCACACCTGTAATCCCAGCACTTTGGGAGGCCAAGGCAGGCAGATCACGAGATCAAGGAGATCGAGACCATCCTGGCAAACACAGTGGAGCCCCATCTCTACTAAAAATACAAAAAAAATTAGCCGGGTGTGGTGGTGGGCGCCTGTGATCCTAGGCTGAAGCAGGAGAATTGCTTGAACCCGGGAGGCAGAGGTTGCAGTGAGCTGAGATTGCGTTACTGCACTTCAGCCTGGGCAACAGAGTGAGACTCTGTCTCAAAAAAGATAAAATAAAAATTAGTCAGGCGTGGTGGTGGGTGCCCATAATCCTAGCTACTCGGGAGGCTGGGAAACTGAAGCAGGAGAATCACTTGAACCCAGGAGGCAGAGGTTGCAGTGAGCCAAGATAGCACCACTGCACTCCAGCCTGGGTGATGGAGGAAAGAAAGAAAGAGAGAGAGAGAGAAGGAGAGAAGAGAAGAAATTCACCAAAAAGCAAATTCTGAAAACATAAGTTGAATTTAATTTTCAAGCAGAGCCCTTTGATCGTGGGAGGGATGGGGAAGTACATCTTAAAAACATGTCTAAAAAGGGAATCCTGTGGCATATTGGTACCTAGACGTGAGAGTTGTGTCGTGTCTCAGCTGAGGAACGACACCCGTGTTTTCCTTCATTTTGTAATCTCGAGTCATTGATCCGTGGGATGCTCAAAGGTGACCCACAGGTAGCCTCACACGTCCGGCTGCCACACGGCGTTTCACTAGACTTGGCTAGAGAGGTAGTCGTGTCAAAGACACGCTGCCCTGCAGCACGGATCACGAGCATGTGCACAGAAACCTTTCACTTTGCTACCGTCACACCTTCAGCAGGTCTCTGGGACCAAGATACTACCGTGCGGTATTCCGGGTAGTTCTTTTATTTTTTTATAACCTAGTGCTATGCAGGCCCATTCAACAAAAATGCTGATAGTTAAAACGTTATTTTTCTCAGCTCCGTTCATATTTTGTAATCGTGCTTTATAGACCTAAATTCCTCTCTCTTCCCCAAGTCCCCACCACTGAAAATTCTTAATTCTCTCTCTCTATTTTTTCTTTTTTTTCCTGAGATGGAGTCTTGTTCTGTCACCCAGGCTGGAGTGCAGTGGCGCTATCTCGCCTCACTGCAAGCTCCGCTTTCCGGGTTCTCGCCATTCTCCTGCCTCAGCCTCCTGAGTAGCTGGGACCATAGGCGCCTGCCACCACCACGCCTGGCTAATCTTTTTTGTATCTTTAGTAGAGATGGGGTTTCACCTTGTTAGGATGGTCTCACTCTCCTGACCTCGTGATCCGCCCATCTCGACCTCCCAAAGTGCTGGGACTACAGGCGTGAGCCACCATGCCCGTCTGAAAATTCTTGGTTCTCTTAAATCAGAAGTAAATGGTTTTTTTTTCTTTTCTTTTTTTTTTTGAGACAGAGTTTCACTCTTGTCGCCTGGGCTGGAGTGCAATGTCACGGCCTCAGCTCACTGAAACCTCTACCTTCCGGGTTCAAGAGATTCTCCTGCCTCAGCCTTCCGAGTAGCTGGGATCACAGGCATGCACCACCATGCCCGCCTAATTTTGTATGTTTAGTAGAGACAGGGTTTCACCACGTTGGCCAGGCTGGTCTTGAACTCCTGATCTCAGGTGACCCCCCCACCTCGGCCTCCTAAAGTGCTGGGATTACAGGCGTAAGTCACTGCGCCCGGCCTAGGTTTTTTTTTTTTTTTTTTTTTTGAGACGGAGTTTCGCTCTTATTGCCCAGGCTGGAGTGCAGTGGCGCGATCTCGGCTCACTGCAACCTCTGCCTCCCGAGTTCAAGTGATTCTCCTGCCTCAGCCTCCCTAGTAGCTGGGATTACAGGCATGCACCACCACGCCCAGCTAATTTTGTATTTTTTAGTAGAGACGGGGTTTCTCCATGTTGGTCAGGCTGGTCTTAAACTCCTGACCTCAGGTGATCCACCCACTTCAGCCTCCCAAAGATGCTCAGGGCTAGACTAATGCTGGGATTACAGGCGTGAGCCACTGCGCCTGGCCAATGATCTTTAACTAAAAATATTCTCTGGGCCGGGTGCAGTGGCTCACACCTGTAATACCAGCACTTTGGGTAGCCAAGGCAGGCAGATTCCTTGAGGTCAGGAGTTCAAGAGCAGCCTGGCCAACGTGGTGAAACCCTGTCTCTACTAAAAATACAAAAGTTGGTCATGTGCAGTGGCTTACGCCTGTAATCCCAGCACTTTGGGAGGCCGAGGCAGGCAGATCACAAGGTCAGGAGATCAAGACCATCCTGGCTAACTCGGTGAAACCCCGTCTCTACTAAAACTACAAAAAATTAGCCAGGCGAGGTGGCGGGCACCTGTAGTCCCAGCTACTCAGGAGGCTGAGGCAGGAGAATGACGTGAACCCGGCAGGCGGAGCTTGCAGTGAGCCGAGATCGCGCCACTATACTCCAGCCTGGGCAACAGAGTGAGACTCCGTCTCAAAAAAAAAACAAAAAACAAAACAAAAAAAAGTTAGCAGGGCATGGTGGTGAGCGCCTATAATCCCAGCTACTCAGAGGTTGAGGCAGGAGAATCGCTTGAACCTGGGAGATGGAGGTTGCAGTGAGCCAAGATCTCACTACTGCACAGCAGCCTGGGCAACAGAGCCGTCTCCAAAAAAAATAAATAAATAAGAATTTTCCAGCGTCCAGCCCCAAAAGCCCCATCAGAGGACTCTTAACTTCCTCGAGATGAGTTTTCTGTCACCCCAAGTCTAGCCCTGAGCATCTTCTCACTGAAATCAACAGCTCAACCTTAGGGGCTGGGCAAGGTGGCTCACACCTGTAGTCGCTGTGCTTCGGGAGGCTGTGGCAGAAGGATTGCTTGAGCCCAGTAGGTCAAGGCTGCAGTGAGCCTTGGTCATGCTGCTCTACTCCAGTCTGGATAACAGAGCAAGACCCATCTCCATAGAGCAAGACCCCATCTCAAGCAGTCTTCCTGCCTCAACCTCCCAAGTAGCTGGCACTATGGGCATGCAACAGTATGCCCAGCTAATTATATTTTGCAAAGGTAAGGTCTTATTATATTGCCCAGACTGGGCTCGAACTCTGAGCCTCAAGTGGCACTCCTGCCTCAGCCACCGAAAGTGCTGGGATTACAGATGTGAGCCACTGTGCCCGGCCTGAGACCCCATCTTTAAAAAAAAAAAAATGGCCCCTTGCTAAGGGGCAGAGACCTGGTGCTTTCTGACAGGTGAGTTGCATAACCAAAAAATAAATATGTGTGTAGGTGATTCAAAATGATTCTCAAATTAATCTAGTAGGAAAAATTAGGAATAACCAAGAAAATGTTGAAAAGAAAGATGTAAGAGGGAGAGCAGATATTAGCTACGAGAAGGTACCGTAATACCACAACACCAGTTTAAAAACCTGTGGTGCTGGCTCCGAAACAGACTGAAATACAGCCAGGCACAGCGGCTCATGCCTGTAATCCCAACACTCTGGGAGGCTGAGAGGGGATCGCTTGAACCCAGGAGTTTGAGATCAGCCTGGCTAACATAGGGAGACCCTATCTCTACAAGAAAAACACAAAAATTAGCCCAATGTGGTGGTGGCACGTGCCTGTGTTCCCAGCTGCCCGGGAGACTGAGATGGGAGGATTCCTTGAGCCCACGAGGTCAAGGCTACAGTGAGCCTTGACTCTGCCACTGCACTCTATCCTGGGTGACAGAGCAAGACCCTGTCCCAAAAAAATTGAAAAATAAAAGTAAAGGGGAAAAAAGCCTCATTAAAAAAAAAAAAAAAGTATAAAAGAAATGTTGAGAGTTCTACAAAATGGCTCTGTCCCACTTTTTGGGGGGAGTGTAAAGTTGGGACACCTCTGAAGAGTCACTTAGCGGTGCATGACCACATCCTCGGAGAGCAGAGGCCAGCAGGCGGAGGTACAAAGACGTATACGCACACAGCTTTTTGTGTTTGTTTGTTTTTCTTTTGAGACAGAATCTCGCTCTTGTTGCCCAGGCTAGAGTGCAATGGCGTGATCTTGGCTCACTGCAACCTAGGTTCAAGCAATTCTCCTACCTCAGCCTCCTGAGTAGCTGGGATTACAAGCGCATACTGCCACGCCCAGCTAATTTTTTATATTTTTAGTAGAGACGGGGGTTTCACCGTGTTGGCCAGGCTGGTCTTGAACTCGTGACCTCAGGTGATCCACCTGCCTTGGCCTCCCAAAGTGCTAGGATTATAGGCGTGAGCCACCGCGCCCGGCCAGCCTTTTTATAATAGCAAACATTTTAAAGCAACCTGAAAGTCCATAAAGAGATAATGGATTGAGCAAACTGTGCTCTACCCACACACTCCCAGCAGAACACACACCTGCCAGAAATGGAGGTGGTAGAATATGCCTGTTGGTGTTGAAAGGCATTTCAATATAAATCAGTGAACAAATCAGGTTACAAACACTGTGTACAAGATGATCGCACATCTGCTCTATGCACACACATACAAATCCAGAAGCACGTCACACAATTTTAACTGACCCTATAGACAGAGCCTTGTAATTTAAAATTTTTTTCTGTTTTTACCTAACACCAATTTTCCTACAAAAACATACATTGTTTGTATAATTCTTTTCATTTTTTATATAACAGGAAATAAAATTACCTACTTTAAAAAATATCCAGGCTGGGCGTGGGGGCTCATGCCTGTAATCCCAGCATTTTGGGAGGCCAAGGCAGGTGGATCACCTGAGGTCAGGGGTTCGAGGACAGCCTGGCCAACATGGTGAAACCCCATCTCTACTAAAAATACAAAGAATTAGCTGGGCGTAGTGGTGGGCGCCTGTAATCCCAACTACCTGGGAGGCTGAGGCAGGAGAATCGCTTGCACTCGGCGGGGGAGGTTGCAATGAGCTGAGGTCGTGCCATTGCATTCCAGCCTGGGCAACAAGAGCAAAACTTTGTCTCAAAAAAACAAACAAACAAAACAAGGCCAGGCGTGGTGGCTCACACCTGTAATCCCAGCACTTTGGGAGGCTGAAGTGGGAGGTTTGCTTGAGCTCAGGAGTCTGAGACCAGCCTGGGCAATATAGTGAGACCCTATCTCTACAAAACCTTTTTTTTTTTTTGAAAGAGAGAGAGGATCTCACTGTCATCCAGGAGTGCAGTGGTACCAGCCTCAGGGCTCACTGTAGCCCCAACCTCCTGGGCTCAGGTGATCCTCCCACCACAGCCTCCCAGCTCACTGGAACTACAGGCAAATGCCATCGTGTTCAGCTAATTTTTTTATTTTTTTGTAGAGATGGGATTTTGCCATGTTGCGTCTAACTCCTGGAGTCAATCAGTCCACTCACCCCGCCCTCCCAAAGTTCTGGGATTACAGGCATGAGCTACCACTCCCGGCCTACAAAAACTTTTTGTTTTTTCGTTTTGTTTTGTTTTGGTTTTTGGAGACAGAGTCTCACTCTGTTGCCCAGGCTAGAGTGCAGTGGCGGGATCTCAGCTCACTACAACCTCCACCTCCCAGGTTCAAGCGATTCCCCTGCCTTGCCCTCCAGAGTAACTGGGATTACAGGCGCCCGCCACCAAGCCCAGCTAATTTTTTTTATTTTTAGTGGAGACGAGGTTTCACCATGTTAGCCAGGATAGTCTCCATCTCCTGAACTGGTGATCCGCCCACCTCGGCCTCCCAGAGTGCTGGGATTACAGGTGTGAGCCACCACGCCCAGACAACTTTTTGTTAAAAGTTATTATCAGGCTGGGCGTGGTGGCTCACGCCAGTGATCCCAGCACTTTGGGAGGCAGAGGCGGGCGGATCACGAGGTCGGGAAATCGAGACCATTCTAGCTAACACTGTGAAACCCTGTCTCTTCTAAAAAACGCAAAAAATTAGCCGGGTGTGGTGGCGGCGCCTGTAGTCCCAGCTACTGGGGAGGCTGAGGCAGAAGAATGGCGTGAACCCAGGAGGCGGAGGTTGCAGTGAGCAGAGATCGCGCCACTGCACTCCAGCCTGGGCGACAGAGCGAGACTCCGTCTCAAAAAAGAAAAAAAAAAAGTCTTATCAGTCGATTAATAGCATGTGCGTGTTCTTCATATGCTAATTGTAGCCACAGTTCATTCAAAACCGCTTATTTTTATTTTTTGTGCCGCTGCACAGAAAAGTCATGCATCTTCCCAGCTGTGGAGTGTTCGTTTTTCTTCATTTTCCTTAAGTTGCATGTGGTGCCCGTAACAGAGACCCTTCCTGCTGCCTCCTGCGCCCTGCCTGCCCCTCCCGCCGCCTCTGTGGTTTTCTGCCCTCTCAGTAACCGCACAGGATGAGTCACCTCTTGGGCAGAGCCCCAGTGGTTTCAACACAAAGACCTTTTTAGAAGCTGCTGCTATAGGAAGAAGCGTGGAGGGGCCTAGTATCCGAGTGGGAGGGTGGATAGAGTTATTATAGGGAACACAGCTGTGGCCACTACCCATGAATCTTCCAGATCCCGAAAGATGAAATCCACTGCCCGGTTTGTATTCCCATCTTCTGAGAAACCCTTTGTCTTCAGAACCCAGCTGACGCAGGGTGCAGTCGCTCAGGCCTGTAATCCCAGCACTTTGGGAGGCTGAGGTGGGAGGGTCGCTTGAGCCCAGGAGTTTGAGACCAACCTGGGAACCGTAGCAAGACTAAAATTTTTTTTTTTTTTTTTTTTGAGACGGAGTCTCGCTCTGTTGCCCAGGCTGGAGTGCAGTGGCCGGATCTCAGCTCACTGCAAGCTCCGCCTCCCGGGTTCACGCCATTCTCCTGCCTCAGCCTCCTGAGTAGCTGGGACTACAGGCGCCCACCACCACGCCCAGCTAATTTTTTGTATTTTTAGTAGAGACGAGGTTTTACCTTGTTAGCCAGGATGGAGTTGATCTTCTGGGCTCGTGATCTGCCCACCTCGGCCTCCCAAAGTGCTGGGATTACAGGTTGAGCCACCGCGCCCAGCCAACTTTTTTTTTTTTTTTAGATGGAGTCTTGATCTGTCTCCCAGGCTGGAGTACAGCGGGGTGATCTGGGCTCACTGCAATCTCCACCTCCCAGGTTCAAGTGATTCTCCTGCCTCAGCCTCCCAAGTAGCTGAGATTACAGGCGTGTGCTACCACACCTGGCTAATTTTTGTATTTTTTAGTAGAAACAGGGTTTCACCATGTTGGTCAGGCTGGTCTCGAACTCCTAACCTCAGATGATCCGCCCATCTCAGCCTCCCAAAGTTCTGGAATGAGGCAGGAGAATCACTTGAACCCGGGAGGTGCAGGTTGTGGTGTATTTTTTAGTAGAAACAGGGTTTCACCATGTTGGTCACGCTGGTCTCGAACACTCACTCAGGCTGGTGGCTCACAGCGTGAGCCACTGTGCCCGGCCTCTACAAAACAATTTTAAAAATTAGCCAGGCCTGGTGACACATGCCTGTGGTCCCAGCTACTCAGGAGGTAGAGGCAGGAGGATCATTTGAGCCCAGGTGCTCAAGGCTGCAGTGAGTTGTGATCACACCACTGCAGTCCAGCCTCAGAGACGGAGCAAGACTCTGTCTAAATAAATAAAAAAAAATAAAATAAAATGCCGGGCTCACGCCTGTAATCCCAGGACTTTGGGAGGCCGAGGTGGGCGAATCACAAAGTCAGGAGATCGAGACCATCCTGGCTAACACGGTGAAACCCCGTCTCTACTAAAAATAGAAAAAATTAGCCGGGCGAGGTGGCGGGCGCCTGTAGTCCCAACTAGTCGGGAGGCTGAGGCAGGAGAACGGCGTGAACCCAGGAGGCGGAGCTTGCAGTGAGCCGAGATTGCGCCACTGGACTGCAGCCTGGGTGACAGAGGGAAACTCCGTCTCAAAAAAAAAGAAAAAGAAAGCCCAGCTGGTATTTATACTTCTTCCAGTGCAATTTCTTGATAATATCCCCCAGTTTTCTACTCTGTATAAACAAGGTGTTAACAGCTGCCTCTCTGGGCTCCTGTAGCAATTACACTCATGGCATCGATGCCTGGCCAGAGGCCTGGCCACACCTGGGGCCTCACTGGCCCCTCTGCTCCTCAGACCTTTCATGAGCTGCTTTTATTTTGCAAAGTGTTTTGTTTTCACTTGGTTTGATAATAATTTTGTCCTGAAACTTACCACATAAGGTTAAGATTCCAAACCTAGACCATTCTCCCTGCCTTTTTATTTAAGGACTAGGAGCAAGACTGTGTTGCTGGTTATCCCAGCAACGATGGTGTCCTGAGCTGAGTTGCAAATGAGATGCAGAAAAGTAGGCTCAACCTTGTTCTGAGGCGTGGAGTTGAGAGGAGTCAGACGGCTCCATTGCAAACAGGACTGGCTGCATGCTCATGGATCCCAGGGCATAAATGGAAACACAGGGCTCTGTGTTCAAAAATTAGCAAACATTTCAAGATGGCAGCAGCCAAGCCAAGCATGGAGCCTTCTGAGTGCAGGGTCCTGCATTGCTGCCCGGGTCTCGTGCAGCCATGAAGACGGCCATAATTGGAAACAACAGGCTCCCTTCACAGCAGATCCTTCCTGGACAGGAGAGTGCTGGCATGTCCCGGGGTTGTGAGCACCGCCAGAGGGAGAGGAGGGTGCGATCATGCAGTCCTGGAGGGCTCTCCCGCCCTGCTCCCATGGCTGCTTATTGTGCCTGAAGAGGGTGGTGACCACAGCCATGTGGTGGAAAGCCCCCATTCCGGCCTGGCCCCTGGGCCCTCAAAGCCTGCGGTCCTTCAAGTGAAAGGCGGCTGCTCCACACTTACTCATGATGCCTGCTCTTTCCCTCCCTTCCATGCACAGAAATTCATTGAGTTTGAAGATGCTCTGGAACAAGAGAAGAAAGAGCTGCAAATCCAGGTGGAGCACTACGAGTTCCAGACGCGCCAGCTGGAGCTGAAGGCCAAGAACTATGCCGATCAGAGTAAGTGGCTGGCGGGAGCCTGGTGGTGCACCTGATGGGTGCTGCCCTGGGACGGCTCTGGCTGGGGAGGACATGGGGTGCCTTCTACACAAGGGGACGGGAGGAATCCCAGTGGGAGCCTCAGCTATGTACTCCAGCTCTTTGCACTGCTGCCTGTTTCTGTAATGGGCCCCAAATTGTGTGTGGACATAAGTAAATAAGGTCCCTGTGGCCCCAGAGCATTTTTGCTTCAGAGTGGATTCTGACCCCCAGATCACAAGTCTGTGGTCCTGAAGGTCCTTCCTGCACCTTTTGAACAGAGCTCCTGCAGCTCCTGGGTCCCCACCTCTTCGCACTGCTGAGGAGTGACAGCTCCTTCTCAGGCAGGAGGATGGGCCCAGTGGTGTAGCCCCACTGGAGTGACGGCACCTAGGTGGGGGCACAGCTGATCAGGGTGTCTGTCCCCTGCAAGGCGAAGTGGCAAGAGGGGTTTATTATTATTATTATAAGAAGAATTGGTTCACTTATCTTTAAAAGTCTTTGCTTCAACTCTACTGTCAATGTTATAGGCCAGGCGTGATGGCATGTGCCTGTGGTCTCAGCTGGGCTGACGTTGAGGCTGCAGTGTGGGCACAGAGAGACTCCATCTCTAAAAAAAAGAAAAAACAAAAGGGCCCGGTGCGGTGGCTCACGCCTGTAATCCCAACACTTTGGGAGGCTGAGGCGGGTGGATCACCTGAGCTCAGAATTTCGAGACCAGCCTGGCCAACATGGCGAAACCCCATCTCTACTAAAAATACAAACATTAGCCAGGCATGGTGGCACACACCTGTAGTCCCAGCTACTAACGGGGCTGAGGCAGGAAGATCGCTTGAACCCAGGAGGTGGAGGTTGCAGTGAGCCAAGATCATGCCATTGCACTCCAGCCTGGGTGACGGAGTGAGACTCCGTCTCAAAAAAGAAAAAATTTAAAAAAGAAGAAGTGATGATTTCCTTTGTAATTTTCCTTTTCTGTAATTAGATGTTTTGTTTTCTTTGGAGACAGAGTTTCACTCTTTTCGTCCAGGCTGGAGTGCAATGGTGTGATCTCAGCTCACTGCAACATCTGCCTCCCGGGTTCAAGTGATTCTCCTGCCTCAGCCTCCCGAGTAGCTGGGATTACAGGCACCTGCCACCATGCCCAGCTAATTTTTTTGTATTTTTAGGAGAGACGGGGTTTCACTGTGTTAGTCAGGACGGTCTCAATCTGACCTCGTGATCCGCCTGCCTCAACCTCCCAAAGTGCTGGGATTACAGGAGTGAGCCACCATACCTGGCCCTAGATGTTTTAATAATTGCAACTGATCTGGCTGCGGTTTCCCTAGCTACCTCAACAGCAGGTTCCTTCATCTCTGAAAAGTTAAGATCAAATTGGGGAAAGAAACTGTTTTGATATGTTAGACCTACTGCTATCCCCAGCCAAGGCCTAAAGGCTACTGTGCTGACAGTGACCTGCTGACGAGCCTGGGGCCAGAGGGTGACCGCAGTGGCAGCGTCTACGCACAGGTGCACATGCTGGCATTCACAGCGCAGAGCGAGCCTAAGGGCCGCGCTGAGCATACCTAGGTCATGCTTTTCCATAATTACAGTCTCTCCTGGCCCCTCAGCTTTCAGTGTATTTCGTGTGTGAAGCATTCTTAGCTCTCGTCTTAGAAGGAGAAAAACATAAGCTCAGATTACAGGCAGGGCTGGGAACCCTGTAATCTGAGTTCACACCTGTAACTTCCACACTTTGGGAGGCCGAGGTGGGAGGATCCCTTGAGCTCAAGAGTTTAAGACCAGCCTGGGCAACCTGGTGAAACCCCATCTCTACAAAAGATACAAAAATTAGCTGGTCATGGTGGCTCACAGACTTGTGGGCCCAGCTACTTGGGAGGCTGAGGTAGAGGATTGCTCCAACCCAGGAGGCAGAGGCTGCCATAAGCCTTGATCATGCCACTGCACCCTAGCCTGGGTGACAGAGAGAGACCCTGTCTCAAAAAAAAGGAAATCAAATGACAGGCTGAGGCTGTTCACTGGGCCGGCACCAGGAGTGGGGACCAGATGAGGGCAGAGAGCTGGCCTGGGCTCCCTCCAGGTGGTGGCTGTGCCCTGCCCCGGCGGGAGCTCCCAGAGAGGCTGCGGGGCTCTGATCCCACACAGACAGGCAGCCCCTCCCGTGGCCACAGCCGTTGCCGGGGTCAGCACAAACCTGGGATGGCTGATTGGCTCCTCCTCCAGAAGCCAGTTACATGTGTGTAGCGTGCACTGTCTATAACTCGTGTGCTGTGTGCGGCATCTGTGAGTGTTGAGTGCTGTGTTTGGCATCTGAGTTGTGTGCTGTGTGGAGCGTCCGTGTGTCATGTGCTGTGTGCGGTGTCTGAGTTGTGTGCCGTGTGTGGCGTCTGAGTTGTGTGCTGTGTGCGGCATCTATGTGTCGTGTGCTGTGTGCGGGTCTGTGAGTTGTGCACTGTGTGCAGCGTCTGCGTGTCTGTGTGCGGCGTTGTGTGCTGTGTGTGGCGTCTGTGAGTGTCATGTGCTTTGTGCAGCATCTGTGAGCTGTGTGTTATTTACTGTGTGTTAGTCCCATTTGCTGCGTGCAGCATCTGTTAGTCACATGTGTTGGGTGTCGTGTCTGTAAGTCCTGTGTTGTGTGCAGTGTCTGTACGACGTGTGTCAGATGTGGCGTCTGTGAGTTATGCTGTTGGGTGCTGTGTCTAAGTCACGTGTGTCAGGTGTGATGTCTGCAAGCACCTCCGGCTCCTTAGGGAAGAGCAGACTGACCGCTTGGCGCTGACGCCTGTGCTGCTCCTCTGGATGGGATCCCCATGCTGGCAGCGCAGCCTCCATGGGTGCCTGGTAGAGATGCAAGAGCCCAGCGTAGGCAGCCGCAGCCTCCAAGGCTGTGCCAGGCCAGCTACCCCCCAGGCCCCAGAGCAGGATGGCCAGAGTGAGATGTTGAACCACATAATCTGTGAAGTCATTTCCAAACAGACACCAGAAAGCCGGGGAGGATGGGAGGCAGCACGCTGAGGACAGGGCACAAGCTGGTGGAGGACCTTACCATGTGCTCCCCGGGGCTGTCTCTCACCTCGCCACGCCAGCCCTCCCCATTGGTGTGCTGCAGGACAGAGCTGAGGTTTGAACACAGCCGTGGAGGCGGCCATCAGGCCGGGGGCACGCGTGCTCCATCAGCGGGACGTGGAGTGGGGTCCCTGGGTGCGGATGCCCATCGGCCTGTCATGCTGCTGCTGCATCTCTTGGGCAGAGCACATCTGGGGCCAGAGGGGACCATGTTGGTGTCACAGGGGGCTCCTGTTTAAGGGAGACGTGACTGTCAGCCCAGAAGGCGCACGGTCATGGTTGGTCTCCCCAGCCCTTGGCGTGTGTGCGGGACCCCGCTGCTTGTTCTGCCAGGCGCGTCCCTTTGACTTGTCTTGGAGGTTACTCACTTTGAATCCCGCCTCCTCCCACAAGCTTCTTGTGCACCTGTGCCCGTGCCTGGCGTGCCTGGGTTTTGCCTGCATCTCATGCTCCTGGCTGACTTTAGCACAGAGAGCGCCTGTGGGTTTCCCCATCCCCATATTTAACTCCCAACAGAGCCGAGTGTTCTCCCATGGCACAGCGCGCACACAGCAGCCCCCCAGACGGCCCTGTACTTGCAGGGCTGCTGCTGGTTGCCCCAGGCCCCAGCCTTGTCCTGGAACCCTCTCCCTCCACGGTTACAACCCAGAGGAGTTCAGGGCCATCGAGAAGCGGCTTGTGCGGCTCAGACAGTGATTGTGTTTTTCAGTTTCCCGGTTGGAGGAGCGGGAGTCAGAGATGAAGAAGGAGTATAATGCCCTACACCAGCGGCACACAGAGGTGGGTGCCCAGAGGCAGGCGCAGAGGTGAGGGTTCGAGAGAGGGCCGCGGCCTGATGCCTGCGACTCTTGCGGACCGTGGTTTTCTTCCCTAGTGGGTCCCTTTTCTGGCGTTTGCTGCCAGGCTTGAAGGCTGTCAGCCTCAGGCTGGTTAGATTCCCCTGCAGGACGCTGTCTTGATTTCTGCCCCCAGAGGGCAGCTGGAAAAGCCTCACAGGTTAGAGAGGGGAGGGAGAGAGCCCCCCCACGGCAGAGCTAATGCAGACGTTTCCCTCCTCGCAGATGATACAGACCTACGTGGAGCACATCGAGAGGTCCAAGATGCAGCAGGTCGGAGGAAACAGCCAGACCGAGAGCAGCCTGCCGGGGCGGAGGTATGCGGGGCGCGGCAGGTGGAGGTGTGCAGGGCAGGGACAGGCCGGGGTCATGGTGCTTGTTATGGCCCGCGCTCTGGGCTCAGGATGACAGGGAGCGCACTGGAGACCCAGGAGGAGGGAGCTGGTTGGAGCGTGGCTGAGCAGTGATGTGGGGGGGCTGCCCTGGGTGACGGGCCTGTGTGGAGCCCCTGTGTCCCTTCTGCTTGGTCCACAGTTCAGTCAGGGAGGCCCCAGGAAGCTTGCACACATTTAACCCTTACTATCCGCAGATTCTGTGTTTGCAAATTTATCTACTCACTAAAATGTATCTGTGACCTCAGCCGGGCACAGTGACTTATGCCTGTCATCCTAGAACTTTGGGGGGCCAAGGCGGGAGGATTACTTGAGCCCAGGAGTTCGAGCTCAGCTTGGGCAACCAGCAAGATCTTGTCTTTACAAAAAAAAAAAAAAAAAGTTTAAAAATTAACTAAGCATGGGGTGGCACTTCTAGGACATACTGCCTCAAATAACTGCCTGTAGTCGCAGCTACTCAGGAGGCCGAGAGAGGAGGACAGCTTGAGCCCAGGGGCTGGAGGCTGCAGTGATCTACAGTCGCGCCTCTACACGCCCGCCTGGGCAGCAGAGTGAGCCCCTGTCTCTACAAAATAAAATAAGAAAATCATCTGCTCATGTGAGGTCAAAGAATAAACAACAAAAAAAGAGGCTGGCATGGTGGCTCACGCCTGTAATTCCAGCACTTTGGGAGGCCGAGGTGGGTGAATCACTTGAGGTCAGGAGCTCGAGACTAGCCTGACCGATGTGGTGAAACCCTGTCTCTATTAAAAATACAAAAATTAGACCGGGCGCACTGGCTCAAGCCTGCCATTCCAGCACTTTGGGAGGCCGAGGCGGGCAGATCACAAGATCAGGAGATCAAGACCATCCTGGCTACCACAGTGAAACCCCGTCGCTACTAAAAATACAAAAGATTAGCCGGGAGTGGTGGCAGGTGCCTGTAGTCCCAGCTGCTCTGGACGCTGAGGCAGGAGAATCACTTGAACCTGGGAGGCAGAGGTTGCAGTGAGTCAAGATCGCACCACTGCACTCCAGCCTGGACAACAGAGCGAGACGGTGTCTCAAAAAAAAAAAAAAAAAATTCAGGGTGGGCGCAGTGGCTCACACCTGTAATCCCAACACTTTGGAAGGTTGAGGCGGGCAGATCACTTGAGGTCAGGAGTTTGAGACCAGCCTGTCCAACATGGTGAAACCCCGTTCCTACTAAAAATGCAAAAATTCGCTGGGTGTGGTGGTACATGTCTGTAGTCCCAGCTACTCTGGAGGCTGACACAGGAGAATCACCTGAACCCGGGAGGCAGAGGTAACAGCAAGCCAAGATCGCACCACCGCGCTCCAGCCTGGGTGCTAGAGTGAGACCCTATCTCAAAAAAGAAAGAAAGGAAATCAGTGCTCAGAGCACTTCACAGTCCTGTGCAGACAGGCGCACGGTAGGAGAGGTGGGAGTGCCTGTGCTGGCTCCCCACGGAGGTGGACAAAGCCATGTTCTGCCCCCTGTTCAGCTCCTGTCCGGATGCCTGGGGAGGAGACAGGAGGGCCAGGCAGTGTCACGTGTCATGCATGAGGCCTGTGCTGGGGCCAGTACCAGGGGGCTCCAAGCCCAGCTGTGACACCAGTTAGTGGGATGGTCAGTCAACCTATATTTCCAACCTCCTTTTCGCTTTTGTAAAATAAAGGAAATAGAACTGACTGGGATGCATTGCTTTGAGGACTTGAGGTCACAATCTTATATGCGTACCTGCATGTGTATATATTTCCCCTCGGGGCAATGGTTTAGTGTTTGCGGGACTTTCTGGAACATTCTGCCTCAAATAACTGACTGTGTGGATGAGCCGGGAGCCTTGGCCAGCCCTGTACTGAGTCTCATTCCTTCCACAGGGTGGGGATATCGGTAGGTTTCCAGGGTTCAGTGCTGCTTTTCCTCAGAGAGCGGGGGGAGCCTGCCCAGACTGGGTTCCTCTCCATTTTCTGTGCCCTTTGAGTCAGGAGAAAGCCGGGCTGCAGGCCCCAGGGAGCAGAGCATCAAAGATCTTGCCAGGGTATTGCCAGCTCCAGGGGACTGGCCATGGGAGACCGGAGACGTGACCTGGGCTGGGGAGGTTGTCGCTGTCGTTCTGAGTCTAGCAGCGGGGAGCAGGGTATGAAGTCAGAAGCCCCTGTGCCACAGAGCTGGGGCAGCTGGAGGCGGGCAAGTCTGTTTCTGCCCCCAAGCCTGCCACAGCCAGGGCTGCGATGGCAAAAGCCTCCCTCACATCCCATCAAGGCCTGGCCAGCTGCGAAAGCTGCTTCGTGCCTGCCTGTTCTGGGGTTACACCTGCAAATGAGAAGGGCCAGGACGTCCAGCTCTGGGCTTCATGGGTCACGTTCCGGATGGTACAGGAGAAGCTGTAAGACTCTGCTTCCGAGTCTCTGGACGTGAGAGCAAACGCATGGTGTGCACGAAGGCCCAGCTGGCCGGGGGGGTGCCGTGAAGCCTGCAGCAGCGGGTCCTCAGGCAGTCTCTCTGCTCTCAGCTGGAGGAGGGACCTGCAGTTGTCCTGTGATAAGCACTCGCCCTGTGAATGGGCGGCGCCGGCCATCCGCCCACCCGGAGCACCGTGAGAACCACACCAGGGCGCGCGGATGCCAGCCTGGCGAGCTGTGAAAGCCTTGCAGTTGTTTCCGTCAGATCCCAGAGTGGGAGATTCTCATTCACAGCTCCCGCCTCGTGGCACGCATGCTGGGACATCCTCACCTCTGGCTCTCGGCAGTTGGAAGAGGATTCCCAGCTAACTGGAATTAAAATCTAACCTGGACCCAGGATCTTCGTGTTGTTTTTGTGGGGAGCTGGGGGCAGAGGCAGGCAATTTGGTCATCCCCCGGGAGCTGCAGCATTCCAGAACCTTCAGCTGCCTCCCTGCCAGCGCAGCCTCAGAGAGGAGCACCTCAGAGGCCGTGCCAGAGGCGCATGGGCAGGAGGAGCCCAGCAGCAGTGTGCCCAGTTCATCCCAGATCCCAGAGGTGTGACGTGTGAACTCAGGACGCCGGCCGAGAGCCCAGGGTCACAGTCGCAGTGGTCCCCACCCCAGGCCCACAGACCACCCGAGAGGTCCTGAGAGCCCCACGGCCACGTGAGCTCAGCCAAGAGCAGAGGCTGCCCCAGCTTCAGAGCCACCTGACCCTGTCGTCGTCATGGGCCAGGCCAGGCCCACCTGGAAGAGACACGCGGCTGCGGGGCAAGGAGTACTTTGTCCTGCATGTTTCTCTCGTGTGAGGCAGAAGGTGGCCCGGGAACCTGCTGTCGAGGTGTCTCCGTGGTACCCAGGGCCCTGAGCTGCATCTGGGCTGGGCACCGCACCCGTCCCTCAGCTCCTCCTGGTGCTGAGAGTTCAGGGGGAAGCCCCACAGTGGTGCACCTCATCCTTGTCAGGGCCCCACTGCTGGGGTCCCCTGTGCAGCTCCACCACAGCTCCTGAAGGCTATGTCAGGGCTGCTGCGTTCCCTTCAGGGAACCAGACCGTGCCCTCTGGAAGAAGCCCCTCAATCATTTTGTACAGGATGGATCTAGGGCGCTCTCCTGTCAGTGCTGCCACAACCAAGTCCTTCTGTCTGACCTGGCTCCAGCCATTCACTTCCTCTGGGCACACGGGACTTTTGGCACCGGCCGTGGGGGCAATGCCAGCAGCAGTGGCTGTGTGGAAGGGTCTTTCCCAGCCTTGGACCCCGGAGGCCTCCATTTGTGAAGCAGGAGCCCTGCACCTCTGCAGGAGAGGTCTCTTATCCAGATTCACGCCAAAGCTTTGGTTGCCATGACGGGATCCAGCCAGAAGGCACTTGCAGGGGGTCTGAGCGACTGCATCGCTTCGGCCCCTGGACCTCCTTGCCAGATCTCCATAGCATGTGAGATGTTGGCCCCGTGGGAAGAAGGGGCTGGGGCTGGCGGCCCGGTCTCCCTGAGCGTGCTGTGGCCCTGAGAGGAGCGTGCTCCGTGGGGAGCAACAGGAGGAGCAGGGCTGTGGCTGGGCTGCCCCTGCCTCCCTCCCTGGCCAGCAGTGGTGCTGAGCTGCATTACCAGCGCACGGAATCGGTCGCGCCTGCTGTTGCAGTGGTAGCATCAAGAGCAACCTCTGGGCTGGTGTGTCCCCTGCCTGGGAAGGAGAGGGCGGGGCTCACATGCTCTCTGCCACCTGCCTGCAGATGTGGTCGGCAGCCACAGCCTCACACCTCTGAAGGCATGAGCCGGCTGAAGGAGGAAGGCACAGCCCCTCCCCTATCCCCAGTGCTTGCCTTTGTGGGCTCAGGGGCACTGGGACAGGCCTTAGTGATCTGTGCTGTTGCTGGGCAGTTGAGCTGGAAGGAGCCCGTCCCTGTTAGACACCTGCTCTCTCTCCTTTGGTGTGGACTCTGACCTGCCACAACTTTTGGTCCCTTGGGGAACACATATTTGAGTCAGTCCCATCTGCTCAGTCAAAGCCCCTTGGCTCGCCATGAGGGCACCGTCCATCCTCAGTGCTGAGTGCCATCCCTCCCGACCCAGGCAGACATTTTCCTTCACGCCTGGCGTGGCTTCGTGAATGTGTGTCTGGAATACACTCCGTGTTAAGTGCAAACACCAGGCAGTGTTCTCGGACCACTGCTGCAGAGGGCTTGCGGGCAGGAGTGTGTGTGTCTCTGTAGCCGCGTGTGTGCCGTCACCGCGTGCCACGTGTACACATGTGCCGGGCGCTGTCTTGAGACATTCGCACAGCACACTGAACTGGGGACACGTGGCGCTGGCTGAACTGCCACACAGCCCCGTTTCAGGGCCTCTTGTCAAAGCCAAGCGGGCTCGTGTGTCACGTGTCTGTCCCTCGTGGGTGCCTGTGTGTGGCTTCTGTCTCATCGGGGCACGGCGGCCCTGCGTGCCTTGCATCACCACATGCTGGCAGTCCGTGTGAGCGTGTGAGCGTCCATGTGAGCATCTGTGTGAGTGTCCATGTGAGCATCTCTGAGCGTGTGAGCGTCTGTGTGAGTGTCCGTGTGAGCATGTGACCATCGTGTGAGCATCCGTGTGAGTTTCTGTGTGAGCGTGTGAGCATCCGTGTGAGCATGTGACCGTCTGTGTTGAGCGTCCGTGTGAGCATCCGTGTGAGCGTCCATGTGAGCGTCTGTGTGTCTGTGTGAGCATGTGACTGTCTGTGTAAGCGTCCGTGTGAGCGTGAGTGTCCATGTGAGCATGTGACCATCCACGTGAGCGTCTGTGTAAGCATCCGTGTGAGCATCCGAGTGAGCATGTGACCGTCCGTATGACTGTCCGTGTGAGCGTCCATGTGAGTGGCCATGTGAGCATCCTTATGAGCATGTGGCCATCTGTGTGAGCGTCTATGTGACCGTCCATGTGACCATCCAAGCGTGTGACCATCCATGTGAGTGTCCAAGTGAGCGTGTGACCGTCCGTATGACCATCCATGTGACCATCCATGTGAGCATGTGACCGTCCACGTGAGCGTCTGTGTGACCGTCCATGTGAGCGTGTGACCGTCCATGTGAGCGTGTGACCGTCTGTGTAAGCGTGTGACCATCCGTGTGTGTGACAATCCGTGTGACTATGTGACCGTCCATGTGAGCATCCGTGTGAGTGTATGACCGTCCGTGTGAGCATCCATGTGACCATCCATGTGAGCGTAAGTATCCGAGTAAGCATGTGACTATGAGCATGTGACCATCCATGTGTCCGTGTGAGTGTGTGACCATTCATGTGACCATGTGAGTGTGTAAGCATGTGATCATCCATGTGAGCGTCCATGTGACCGTCCATGTGAGCATGTGTGTCCATGTGAGCATGTGACC
>NC_045450.1:1250804-1258803 GCF_002776525.5 Piliocolobus tephrosceles | reverse complement strand
CATGTGACCGTCCATGTGAGCATGTGTGTCCATGTGAGCATGTGACCGTCCGTGTGAGCGTCCATGTGAGCGTCTCACCGTATGTGTGACCGTCCACGTGACCATCTGTGTGAGCGTTTGACCGTCTGTGTGAGCGTCCATGTGAGCGTGTGAGCCTCCGTGTGACCGTCCATGTGACCGTCCATGTGAGCATGACCATCTGTGTGAGTGTGAGCATCTGTGTGACCGTCCATGTGAGCGTGGGATCATGTGAGCGGCCATGTGACAGGGTGTGCATCCATGTGAGCGTGTGAGTGTCCGTGTGACTGTCTGTGTGAGCATGTGACCATCCATGTGAGCATCCATGTGAATGTCTGAGTGTCCATGTGACTGTGTGAGCATGTGAACATCCGTGTGTGTGACCGTCTGTGTGTCTGTATGACCGTCTGTGTGACTGTCCATGTGAGTGTGACCGTCCGTGTGAGCGTCTGAGTGTGTGACCGTCCGTGTGAGCATGACCGCCTGTGTGAGCATGTGACCGCGTGAGCGTCCATATGAGCGTCCGTGTGACCATCCATGTGACCATCCGTTTGAGCGTGTGACCATGTGAGCGTTCGTGTGAGCGTGTGACCATCCGTTTGGGCGTCTGTGTGACCATCCATGCAGGCGTGTGCACACGCTGCTGCCACGCCATCTAACGCCTGTCTCCTTATCATCACATGCTGACCGTCTGTGTGACCGTCCGTGCAAGCGTGCGACCGTCCATGTGAGCATGTGTGCATGCTGCTGCCCACACCCTCTAACACCTGTCTCCTTGTCTCGCCTTCTGTGCCATCACCACATGCTGACCATCCATGTAGCGTGTGCACACACTGCTGCCACGCCCTCTAACGCCTGTCTCCTTGTCTCGCCCTCTGTGCTGTCGCTGCCGTGTGCTGCTGTGTCTGTCGCTGCCCCGCAGTCCTCGCCAGTCATGGAGGAAAAGGTAAAACCCATGAGGTGTGTCTACTGTGGTGCTGGGGGCCGAACAGCGGGCACATTAGGGCGTCAGTTATCAGCCCAAGATGGCTGCTTGGTCTGCTGTGAGGTGTTTCCTATGGCAGATGTGAGAGGTCGGAAGGGCCGCCTGGCCGTGTTCATGAGACTGACACTGAGAAGGTGACAACCACTGGGCCCCCTGCACAGCCACGCAGCCAGGCAGCGCTGCCCTCCAGGCCGTCCATGCTCTGCCCTCGCTCCACAAGTACCGCCTCGGTCACAGACGAAGGCACAGCGCTGACTCCTGCTAAGGAGGGGTGTGGGTCAGGTGGGGCTGGTGCTGACTCGGGGGGCAACGGGCCAAGGAAGGCCCCCTTCTGCATCAGTCGGACCTGGACTCGTTGCCCAGCTCCCTCCCTCACCAGCCTGTGTCAGAGCCGGCAGCACTCCCATGATCCCAAGGGCAGCGTGATCCCCGAGGGTGGCGTGACCCCTGGGGCGGTGGTCTCTGAACCAGGGAGCATCTGCGTCCCCTGAGGGAGCTGCAAGGGCAAATCGGGAGTATGGGGTTAGTCGGCAAACGCTCACGAGCGTGAGGCCAGGGCCTGGGGGCCAGTGGGGAAGAGCAAAGGAAAGAGCGAAGGCAGCTCCTGGTCCCGGGTGATTTCCATCGGAGGCGGTGGCCTGGCTGAGCTGCAGCCCGTCATGGAGCTGTGTGGGTGGGAGAGCCGTACGTGCATTCCTTTGGCCTCCTGGGAGGCCTGAGGTCCCTCTGTCCCTGCTGTCCCCTGTAGCATCTGGTGACAGCCGGGACCACATCGGTTTCGGTCTAGGGACTGAAACGTGTCTGATGGCGTCAAGACTGGGCCTCAGGGCCGGGCGCGGTGGCTCAATCCTGTAATCCTAGCACTTTGGGAGGCCGAGACGGGCAGATCACGAGATCAGGAGATCAAGACCATCCTGGCTAACACGGTGAAACCCCGTCTCTACTAAAAAATACAAAAAACTAGCCGGGCGAGGTGGTGGGCGCCTGTAGTCCCAGCTACTCGGGAGGCTGAGGCAGGAGAATGGCGTAAACCCGGGAGGCGGAGCTTAGCAGTGAGCTGAGATCCGGCCACTGCACTCCAGCCTGGGCGACAGAGCGAGACTCCGTCTCAAAAAAATAAAAAATAAATAAAAAAAAAGACTGGGCCTCAGGAGAGGCGCTCCCCGCACCAGCGTTGGGAGCCCAGTGGAAGTGGGGCTAGGAGGCCCTGGCGCAGACAGGGCGGTTGAGGCCCAGCCTCCCACTGGGTTCATGCTCCCTGGGCCTGGTGGCTGGCTGCCTTCACGGTGGCCAGGCAACCTCATGGCTATTGCCAGAACAGCTTGAGTGCCATGGACCAGCGGCCAAGATGGCACAGTCCAGTCCCAGCTGGCCCTGGGACCCTTGTGCTACAGGATACGGTGTTGTCCTGAACATAACAGACCAGGCGGCCAGTCCCCTGAGCTGTATGCACCCCACAAGGAGAGACCCCTTCCCAGGGTCATTCTTCGGAGCTCCCAGTCAGCAGCGCCCGCTGCGCTCCCCCGTTGCCATCTGCATCCTCCAAGCATGGCCAGAGCGGGTTCCTGGGACCCCTGAGGAAGCTCCCTTCCCGCCCACAGCCTCAGGACTGAGATGTAAGCAGCAGAGGCTGTGGTGCCAGCAGACTCTAAATTCTTGTCCTGAATAGCCCTGGGCAGTGTGGGCTCCAGGGTCGGACTGCGTGGCCTGCCCCCCCCCACCCAGACCTGAGGAGGTGGGGAGTCGGCCTGGCCTCTGGGACCTCTGGGCTGTTGATTGGAAGCCTCCCGTGGAGGAGGACGTGAAGGGAGACCTCAGGCTCCATCCCCGCTCTTGCTTATGGCCCACAGGAGGTCATCCCTAGGGACTGAGCCCACAGCAGGGGGCACCGAGCCCTGTCCTGACAGCTCCAGCTCCCAGACACTCCTACTGTCTTGCCAGGCTGTCCAAGGCCAGGCTGTCCCAGGGTCCGTCTTCAGGCTCGGGGCTCCCTGACAGCAGAGAGGATGAGTGGGGAGGGAGAAGACGCCCCTCAGGCTTAGGCTCCGGCTCCGGCAGGTGTGTCAGGGTCAGTCCTTACTCTGCACGTGTCGTATTCAGATATTTTGCAGTGAGGCAGCCTCACAAACAGGAGCAATGAGGATGGGCAGGAGAGGCCAAGGAGCAAGGCACAGGGGCAGGAAGGCTGGATTCCCTCTGCTGGTGCCAGGGGCAGAGGCAGGGCCGGCGGTAACACCACAGGGAGGCAGGGCTGGGAGCGCAGAAGACCACGGTCCACAAAGGCATTGCTCATGGTGGCCGCACGGCGCTGACTGTGATGCCAAGTCCCGTGGCCAGCCCTGCTGTGGGGCTTCTCAGCACACCTGGCTTGTGACCGTTTAAAATTGAACTTAAAAATGAGAAACTGCAGCATCATGGGAGGGGAAACCCCATGTAGGATCGTAACTGAGTAGATGCTCAAGCTGGGGCTGCCGGCTGGTATGGAGCGGCCCTGTCACTCAAGGCCTGCTTGCCCTGGGAGGGCTTGGGTTCTCTTCACGGCCACCCTCTAACCATCGCTTCCTTCCTCTCGCCCCCCATTTCAGCAGGAAGGAGCGCCCCACCTCCCTGAACGTGTTCCCCCTGGCTGACGGCACGGTACGTGCACAGATGGGGGGCAAGCTCGTGCCTGCGGGGGACCACTGGCACCTGAGTGACCTCGGCCAGCTGCAGTCCAGCTCCAGCTACCAGGTTTTGTAGCCGTGCCATGGAGTGAGAGGCTCCTCCCTGTTGCTGGTGCTCGCCGTTCACTGGGGCGGGAGCCCCGTCTGCAGGCAGCCCTTCGCCGCTCTCTCTGGGCCACTTGTCCTCTCCCCGCATGTGTGGCAGGATGGAGAAACCCAGCCAGGGTGTCGGGCTCAGGCTGCCCAGCAGGCCCTGTGCGGCTGTGGCTGCTCCACGCGGCCTCGCGTCGGCACCTGCTAGTCCAGGCTAGACCTCCCTGCCCTTGGATTGACTACTCTGTAGCCAGGGGTGTCCAGGGCCTGTCAGGATTGAGCTTAGTGACCCTCTCTCAAACCACACCCCCACGTAAAGCCTCACGCTCACCTGGGCTCTAGCCGGACAGCCTGCCCCTGAGAGCCGCGCCTCTGCTCTCGGGGGAACATCAGTGTCTAGAGTGTGGGGTTTGCCCTCCTCTGGCAGAAAGGTGAAGAGAAAGCTCCTTTTCTCTGGTCCTCTCCCTGCCTGTTGCTGGTAACACTTCCTGGGTTCTGGGTTTGAGAAGGCAGAGCCCCGCCCCAGCAGGTACTCACAGCCAGCCAGTGAGGGCACCTCAGAGCACAGGGGCGCAGAGCCAGGCCACTCGTTCAGGGCCCCAGGTCGCTTACCGCCGGTTTTGGCCTGTCAGCTCACTGGCCTCAGTGCCAGGTAAAGACGGCCACCTTCCGGGGAAGAGGGGGTGCCCCGGGTCTGGTGGATTTCCCACAGGGGCCGTCGGAGGATGTCCACAGAGGCAGAGCCCCTGGACCTGTGGGCTGGGTTGGGCTGGTGGATGTGGGGTCTGGGACTTCTCCAGAAGCTTCCTGCAGCACGCTTTGCCGACTGTCATTCCACCCCTGAGTGTCCATCGTGCCTGTGGGGGCTGCTGCAGGCTCCTGCTCCGTCAGCCCACCTGCTGTTGTGCTGCTCTGGGAGGGAGCTCCCCCATGGCATCTGGGACGCTCGTCCCCCAGCACACTCCCCTGTCCTCCCCGTGCTCAGGGCTGGAGAGAGGGCGGCGGGGCTGCAGGCTCCCCGGGCCCACCTCCTCTCACTCTCTCTGGCCCACACTCCCTGGGCCTGGAGCTGGGACCTGCCCATAGGCCTCTGAAGACACGTCAGCCTCAGCCAGGGGGAGCCCTTGCTTGACGCTCTCTGGCCTCCGGGCTGTCTCCTCAGGCCCGCTCTGGGCCCCCTCTTCTTCTCATGTTGTCTTTCCTTTCACCTCCTGCATTGTCCGAGATCGTCTCTCTCTTCATAAATTGTAGTGTTTTATGTTTTCGTTCATGGGTGTGTTTTATTTGATTTTTCTTTATTTTAAATTATTACATTTAAGTTCTTTTTATTTTATGCTCTAGGTTTTGAGGTTTTCTAATTTCTTAATTTTTTTGTTGTTTTTTGTTTTGTTTTGTTTTTGTTTTTATGTACTGTATTTTCAGTGTTTTAACCAAACAGTTGTGGCTACTCATGGTGAGGAATGACCGCTAAGAGTTTGGGTTCTTTCAATGCATTTGGAGGTCACTGCTACACGTTGATGTTTAGGAGGTTGAGAGGTTTGCCTTTAGGTAAGTTGTGGCCAGGGGGAGTGTCCCATGGGTAAGTGGTGGCCCCATAGGGTGACAGAGAGCTAGGGGCACCTAGGGGAGGCGCAGTCAGACTGCAGAATTCCCCACAGCCACCATGAGGGTCAGGAGCAGGCCGGGGACCCGGCCGTGGAGGAAGGTAGCCCAGAAGCGTTTGTCTGATGTGCACAGCTACGCCCTGCCTGGCCACATGGGGTTCCCTGTTTTCTCTGTGCCGAGTGGTAGCAGAGTCCAGTGGGACACCAGGTGCCTGTGACGCATTGGGTAGACAGGTTCTCTGAGAACGTCAGCGCAGACTCTTGTGTGAGCGGTACTCGCCTCCTCCAGCATGAGTGGTGACGTGAAGAGCAAGGGTTTTCTTCTCAAACTGGGCACAGCTGCAGAGCCACAGCCCATCTCGGACATTTCCACAAAGCCACTCCGGGAGGCGGGCTGCGCCCGTGTGAGGGCTCTCCCTCGGCACTGCTCACCTTTTGGGGCTGGACGCGTATGGCCCTGGGCCTCTGGGACACAGTGGGTATGGAGCATCATCCCTGGCTTCCACCCACAAATGCCAGGCGCACCCCCTTCATGTGTGACCACAAAAATGTCTCTGGACTTTGCAAGCATCCCCTCGGGGCAGTCAGCCCGATTGAGAACGGCTACTATAGAGGAAGGTGTGTCATTTTGAGATTCCTTCTAGAAAATCTTAGGAGCCTGGTAGGTGAAGCAGAAATCTGTCCTCTGAGCGAGTGGCTGTGTCCGGTACAGAGAGGCCCCGTGCCCTGAGCCTGGCGGTGACCAGAGAGGCCGGGCAGAGACAGAGGTCAGAACTGGCCGTGACTTCTGGAAGTCCCGTCTGCCCTGGTCACTTAAAGGCCGGTATAAGTCGGCTGTGGAGAGGGCTGGACACCCCCCCGTCAGCTCCTCCCTGGGTGAGATCCTCAGCATTAGAGTCCCCTGCGGTGCACCCTCTGAGAAACCACGGGACCCTCCCCGCCAGCAGCTGCCTGGGACACACACAGTAGCCACCAGGGTGCCTCTGAGGCCTTGCCTCTTCCTGTACCTCAAGGAGGGTCAGGGGCCACAGGCAAGCTCTGCATGGGAGGTGATCAGGTCAGCTAAGAGGAGAACGCTGGGGGCTCTTTTTCTTGGGCTGGTTCAGTATCTTTGTTAGGAAAGACCATCGGAAAGAATGTTCACATTCCGTATTCATCACATAGAATGTGCTGCTCCCTAATGAGCTTCCCGAGGTAGACAGCTGGTTGCAGTTTCTCATAATCTGGGCTGCCCCCACCCCCCACAATATCTTGGTGGCGTCCCGTTCTGTGAGAAGGGGATTGCGGTTTCTTTGCACTTGCGCTGGTGTTCAGGGCTGAGCTCTGGTCCAGTCAAGCCACAGGGTCAGCACCTTATGATCATTCCCTGGCCCTGACCTGAGCCCGGGGAGGAACATGGGGCAGACGCAGGTGGGCCCAGCCTCGAGCTCTTTAGCACAGCGATGGTGACCGGGCAGCGGTGGCGGCCTGACCAACCCTTCTTGAGTCCCGTCAGAGCCCTCTGCACTGCCTGGGCTAGACTTGTTTCTGAGCAGCCACAAGCTACGGGGGGCTGCCGCTGTATCCCCGGCAAGGCGCTGGCCCATTACAAGCAATTGTCCTGGGGAGGGCGCCAGTGGAAAGCCCTGTTCCAAGCCATTTCAGGAGAGTGGCACTGCTTCTGAGGAGCCAGAGGCAGCGGCCGGATGAGCAGAGCCACTCAGGAGTGGTGAGGCCCAGAAGGGTTAGCCTGGTGGGTGGCAGAGGAGCTCTGGCCCGCAGGGTGTTGAGCGAAGCAAAGTGCAAGGCATTGGTGTGCGGGGCCTCAGGCGGCCACGCCAGAGCCGCAGGCCAGGGGCCCACACTGACTCGCTCTCCCTCCTCCCTGTGTTTGGCCCTAGTGTCCTCAGGATGAAATGTCCGAGTCAGGCCAGTCCTCAGCGGCCGCCACACCCAGCACCACAGGCACCAAGTCCAACACACCCACATCCTCTGTGCCCTCGGCCGCCGTCACACCCCTCAACGAGAGCCTGCAGCCCCTGGGGGACTATGGCGTGGGCTCCAAGAGCAGCAAGCGTGCCCGGGAGAAGCGCGACAGCCGCAACATGGAAGTCCAGGTCACCCAGGAGATGCGCAACGTCAGCATAGGTGGGCGCCCACCTGCGGGGCTCTGGGCTTCCTCGGGCAGGAGGCAGGGCTTGGTTTGGGTAAATGTGAAACAAACGCGCGAGGCGGGCAGTGCAGGCAGCAGGACGGGGTCCTCCCCTCCCGGAGGCTGGGCTCCGAGACCAAGGTGCTTGCAGGGTGGGTTCCTCCTGCGGCCACTCCTTGGCTTGTAGACACCACCTTCTCTCTGTGTCCTCAACGGTCATCCCCTGGGTGTGTCTGTGTCCTCAGCTGCAATTCCTATATGGACACAACCCCATTGGATTAGAGCTACCACGTGACCTCATTTTACCATAATCACCTCTGGAAAGGCCCGGCCTCTAAATACAATCATGCTAGGGGGTATCTATCAACATATGGATTTGGGGAGACACAACTAAGGCAGTAGCCTGCGTCACCCTACAGCACACTGCCCCACTAACCAGTAACCTGTGTCACCCCCAGGGCACACAGCCCCACTAACCAGTAACCTGCGTCACCCCACGGCACAC
>NC_045450.1:1198387-1250794 GCF_002776525.5 Piliocolobus tephrosceles | reverse complement strand
GGCACACAGCCCCACTAACCAGTAACCTGCGTCACCCCACGGCACACTGCCCCACTAACCAGTAACCTGCGTCATCCCATGGCACACAGCCCAGTAATGGAAAGAGAAGAGGGGAATGAGGGCTGAGAGGAGGTCCAGCCACTGACTTGCTTGGACGTGGGATCTCTGGGGACTGGGCTTACTGCTGACACTCCCATGCAGAGAGGCTGCTGCAACCCACCCCCCCAGCCCCCGCCTCAGACGCCCACTGTGCTGGGGTTCGACCTCTGCCCAGTCAGCCTGGGAAGAGCCGTTTGCTGATCATCCCCACCTGGCGGGTCGTCCAGCTCCAGCCCACCAGACTCAGGTTCCGAGGGGAGCCATGAGCAGGGCAGAGGCTGCCAGACCCTCTCCTGACCCCAGGTGCCCCTGTGCTCTCCCGTAGGCATGGGCAGCAGTGACGAGTGGTCTGATGTTCAGGACATTATTGACTCCACTCCAGAGCTGGACATGTGTCCAGAGACCCGCCTGGACCGCACAGGAAGCAGGTACTGGTTCAGCCCAGGCTCTGGGGTCCTGGGGGCTCAGTATTTATCCAAGTCAGTGTCTTTGGTGAAGGCTTCCTCTGCCACCATTGGGAGAACCATCAAGGCTGTGGCCTGCCACCTCCTGTCCACGCCTGGCCTGCACGGCAGTGTGGACATTCAGTGGGCACGGTGGGAGGTATTGGAAGAGTCTGCAGACGCAGCCACTCTGGGCTACCCACTGACTCTGCTCTCTGTCCCCACCTGTACATCCCAACAGCCCAACCCAGGGCATCGTGAACAAAGCTTTTGGCATCAACACTGACTCCCTGTACCATGAGCTGTCAACGGCAGGGTCTGAGGTCATCGGGGATGTGGATGAAGGGGCTGACCTCCTAGGTAAGCGCAAGTCCCCCCCTCGTGCCTGCACAGTGCTGGGGCTTTTTGCTGTCGGTTTTGTTTGTAGTGAAAGGAAAGTCCTCTGTCAGCTGTGAGCTAGGAACCTTCTTTTTTCCAGCTTTATTGAGTTATATTTCATAGGTAATTGTCCCTCCATCTCCACAAGGGATTGGTTTCTGGACTGCCCCAAGGATACCAAAATCTGAGGCTTCTCAAGCCCATGCTCGGACGTGGCGCGGTGTCTGCGCTGTCCCGTGTACTCTAAGCCCCTGCTCGGACGTGGCGCGGTGTCTGTGCTCTCCCGTGTACTCTAAGTCCCTGCTCGGACGTGGTCAGTGTTTGCACTCTCCCGTGTACTCTAAGTCAGCTCTAGGTTGTGTTGTAGATGCTGTGTACGTAGTTGCTGTTATGCTGTGTTGTTTAGGAAATAATGACAGGAAGGAAGTGTACACATCCGTATAGACACGGCCACTGCAGGCCTGTACATTTTCCATGAGGCTGGCTGAACCCACAGATACGGAACTCGTGGGCATCAAGCGTTGACTGTATCATCAAATTCACCCCCTTCAAGTGCACGGTTCGGTGGTTTATAGCATACTCACAGGTGGTGCAGCCACCCACACTATCTTAGTTTAGAATGTTCCGGCATCCCAAAAAGAAACCCATGTCTGTTAGCCTCGCCCCGTCTTATGCACACACCCTCAGGGCTGTCGACTTTCCAGGAGGTTGGGAGGGTGCCTGCTTGCCTGCTCCGTGCCCATTAGCCTCGCCACACACTCTAGGACCATCGACTTTGGAGGAGGTTGGGAGGGTGCCCACCTGCCCACTCCTCTGCAGACAGCCCTGGCTTCACCTCGGCACCACAGATCTACACCGAACCCTCTGTGCTTAGGTCTGTGGTGGCTGCAAACATCAGCGCTGCTTCCTGCCAGCACATGGAGTCTCCTGTGCTCGCAGCATCTGCTGGCAGCTGAGCACTGGCCATGTGGCTCTGAGTCCCAGGCCTTCAGGCATGGCAGGTGGGCAATAGGACAGCCCGGTCTGTCCCCTTGCGCGCGTCAGGGTCCGAGCCTTTCACCATGGCCTTGCTTCCCCCAGCCCGCGGGGTGAGAAGCTCCTGGATCCTAGGCTGCCTCCCAGTGTACTCCTGAGCTGATTGTCTTATCTGGGGCAGGGGGACCCCCAGGGAGCAGAGTAATGTGGGGTGCTGAGCACCAGCAGGGCCTCAGCCTGACAGGAAGGCCTGTCTCAGCCTGACTTGAGTCAGAAAGTGCCCCAGTAGAGGCCACGTATAACTAACATCATATTTACCATCTTAACCGAGTTGAAACGTTCAGGTCAGTAGTGTTGGGCACACTATACTCGATGGTAAAAGGTAGAATGCTCCCCTGAGATCAGGAAGAAGGCGAGGGGCGCGCTTGGTGCTGTGAATTTTCTATGGAACTTTTCTCATGTGTTGCAAAAATATATATAAAAAATCCAAAGGAGATTAATCTTCAGAAAAATTCTGCTAAATAGGGGTAATCTCTTTTAATATTTTGATATCCTTCCACTCTACATAATTCAGATAATATGTATTTATTTATTTATTTTTATTATTTTTATTTTTTGAGACAGAGTCTCACTCTGTCGCCCAGGCTGGAATGCAGTGGCACGATCTTGGCTCACTGCAACCTCCACCTCCTGGGTTCATGCCATTCTCCTGCCTCAGCCTCCCAAGTATCTGGAATTAAAGACGCCCGCTACCATGCCCGGATAATTTTTGTATTTTTAGTACAGACGGGGTTTCACGATATTTACCAGGCTGGTCTGGAACTCCTGACCTCAGGTGATCCACCTGCCTCAGGCACCCAAAGTACTGGGATTACAGGCATGAGCCACCATGCCCGGCCAATAATGTATATTTTTTAGCTGTTTTTTTATTTTTTGAGAAAATGATATATGCTTATAGTAACATTTAAATAATATCAGAAAATGCCAAGAACCAGAGGGAACGCCCCCACCATGCTATGATGATTTTTTTTTTTTTTTTTTTGAGACGGGGTCTCATTCTGTGGCCAAGGCTGGAGTGCAGTGGCATGATCTCGGCTCACTGCAACCTCTACCTCCCGGGTTTAAGCGATTCTCCTGCCTCAGCCTCCTAAGTAGCTGGGATTACAGGCGCCAGCCACCATGCCCAGGTAATTTTTGTATTTTTAGTACAGACAGGGTTTCACCTTCTTGGTCAGGCTGGTTTCGATCTCCTGACCTCGTGATCACCCGCCTCAGCCTCCCAAAGTGCTGGGATTACAGGTGTGAGCCACCGCACCCGGCCGATTGTTGTAATGTCTTGGTGACACCCTGCCAGGCACCATGGCCCTCAGACATATGACACATGTGTACGTGGAACACACAGTGTCAGGTTGCAGCTGTCCTTCTCATTGTGGGCGGTATTCTTATTTCCGTGGGTGGCAGCACTGACAGGCACGGCCACCGTTGGTCCTTACTGCAGCGTCAAGCTGTCCCTCTGTTGGTGTCCCCATTTGTAGATGAAGAAACTGAGGACGGGCATGGTGGCTCACACCTGTAATCCCAGCACTTTGGGAGGCCAAGGCAGGTGGATCATTTGAGGTCAGGAGTTTGAGACCAGCCTGGCCAACATGGTAAAACCCGTCTCTACTAAAAATACAAAAAAAAAAAATTTAGCTGGGCGTGGTGGTGGGCTCCTATAATCCCAGCTACTTGGGAGGCTGAGGCAGAAGAATCGTTTGAACCCGGGAAGCGGAGATTGCCGTGAGCCGAGATCGCGCCATTGCACTCCAGCCTGGGTGACAGAGAGAGGGACTCTGTCTCAAAAAAACACTGAGGTCAGGGAGGGTGAGATGACGGTGAGAGCTCGGACTTGAACGCAGGCCCAACCCAGACAGGCCCGACCCAGAACAGCAGCCCGAACTCCGAGCCAGGTCTGTGCTGTTCGGTAGCTCCACTGAGATGAGATTCTGCACTATGTAATTAATTCCCTTACGGTGTACAGTCCGATGGGTGTTAGCACGCTCGGTGTTTAAAGTCACATCATTTTCATCCCCAAAAAGAAACCCTGTGACTATTAGCAGTCACTTTGTCTCCCCTCCTCCCCAGCCACAGGCAAACACACATCCACGTTCTGTCTCTGTAGATTTGCCTGTTCCAGACATTTCACAGAAATGGGCCTTTTCTGCCTGGCTTCTTTAACTTTGCGTCACGTCTTCAAGGTCCATCCCGGCTGCAGCGTGTCAGTGCTTCCCGGCTTTTCACTGCTGAGTAGCACCCGTCGCATGCACAGGCCACACTGTGCTCCTCTGTTTGCCCTGATGGGCCCCTGCTTGGTGCTTTCCACCTTGGGGGCTGTGAATCCTGCTCCAGCCACATTCTGACCCCCACCTGGCTCCAAGAGATGACCAGGATTGGCAGCTTCCTCACTAGCCAGGGACTCTGTGGCCTGCACATCAGCCCACCCTCTTTGCCGTGGTACCCTGTGCTCAGCCCGTGGCCTTTGTGCTGCCTCGCCCTGCTGCACAGCCACCCCCTGCAGCGCCCACCTAGAGGGCACTGGCCAGGAGCCTGCTTTCCCATGAGACCCTGGCGCGGTCCTTTTCTCGTACCACGATGGAGGCCGTGAGTCACTGTGCGTTCCACAATGAGGCCGCAAGTCACTGTGCGTTCCATGCTCCCGGTGCACTCTGGGCTCTGCCACCCTACTCTTCAGGGTGCTGGTCATCTGGGCTCCGCCGAGGTCAGGCTGGCATGAGAGCCTGCTCTTGGGAGTAACAGACCTTTTGGTGCCTATCCAGAGCCTTAAACATAATGTGTATAAGAAAGGCAGGGAGGCCAGGCGCAGTCACTCACACTCGTAATCCCATAGCTTTGGGAAGCCAAGGCAGGAGGATCACTTGTGCCTAGGAGTTCAAGACCAGCCTGGTCAACATAGCGAGACCCCGTCTCTACAAAACATTTTATAAAAAATTAGGCAGGCATGGTGGTGTGCACCTGTAAGTCCCAGCTGCTTGGGAAGCTGAAGTGGGAAGATCACTTCAGCCTGGGAGGTTGAGGCTGCAGTGAGCTGTGAGCACAGCACTGCACTCCAGCCTGGGCGACAGAGTGAGACAGGACAAGAAAAAGTCAGGCAGTCCTGAGGAGTGCGGACCTCCTGCTGCTGCAATCTGTTGATGGGACATTTTTGAAACAGAGGAGCCTGCTCTCTGGCAACCGGGATGGACGAACGAGCGGGGACCTGTGCCCTCTGCCCTAATCGACTTGCCCGGGGGCTTGACCCATGTCCAGCTCAGCTGCAGAACGGGCACGATCTCCTGAAGACAGCAGGGAAAGGAGTATGCCCTCGTGAGGCTGCCAAGCAGGGGAGAGCCTGGAACCTGCACGGATCTGGGAGAGAGCGTCATTTCAGAAACACATGGCTTTGCACGTGACGGAAAGGTGCTTCTGCCGAAAGCCAGCGGGTGGAGAGTGATGGCCCTCCGTCCAGTGCCTACGCAGGCGGCCCTGCGCCTCTCTCAGCACTTTGACTCTGAATTCCTTTGGGGATGGAGAAATAAAAAGAGCCCAGGTTGGGCATCCGTTGTATTCCATCGAATCTGAGACAACACCCATTTTTTAAGACTTTTTTTTTTTCCTATACAGGTGGGCTGTTGCTATGTTGCCAGGGCTGGTCTCACACTCCTAGGCTCAAGTGATCCTCCCACTTTGGCCCCCTAAATCATGCTGGGATTACAGGTGTGAGCCACCACACCCAGCCCACATACCATTGTTATTATTATTGTTATTATTATTATTATTATTATTATTTTATTATTTTTGAGATCGAGTCTGGCTCTGTTGCCCAGGCTGGAGTGCAGTGGTGCAGTCTCGGCTCACTGCAAGCTCCACCTGCTGGGTTCATGCCATTCTCCTGCCTCAGCCTCCTGAGTAGCTGGGACCACAGACGCCCGCCACCACACCCATCTAATTTTTTGTATTTTTTAGTAGAGACAGGGTTTCAATGTGCTGGCCACGATGGTCTCGATCTCCTGACCTTGTGATCCACCCGCCTCAACCTCCCAAAGTGCTGGGATTACAGGCGTGAGCCACTGCGCCCAGCCCCACATACCATTATTTTAGGAATCTTCAAGAAAGAAAAAAAACTGCTGCAAATTAAACTACAATGTGACAGTGATTGTTTAAGACCCACTGACATTTCAGAAATGTTAACAGAGGAAAAAATGTATGTCTTAGAATTGGCATAATAGGACCGGCTGGGCGCAGTGGCTTACACCTGTAATCCCAGCACTCTGGGAGGCCGAGGTGGGTGGGTCGAGGTGGGTGGGAGTTGGAGACAAGCCTGGCCAAGATGGTGAAACCCCATCTCTACTAAAGATACAAAAAAAATAACCAGGCACCGTGGCAGGCACCTGTAATCCCAGCTACTCAGGAGGCTGAGGCAGGAGAATTGCTTGAACCTGGGAGGCAGAGGTTGCAGTGAGCCAAGATCACACCACTGCACTGCAGCCTGGGCAACAAGTGTGAAACTCTGTCTTAAAAAAAAAAAAAAAAAAAAAAACGGCATAATAGGGAGTAGGGGAATGAATCCTCACTCAGCACATGGCCGGTGCTGGGAGCTGTACCAGCCATTACCACACTGCCTGGTGGGGATTGTACAGCAAATATGCACTGAGGAACTTATTTTTCTGTTTTACAAATGACTAACAATCAGAGAAGTTCGACTACGCGCCCTGCATTGCCGAACTGGAATCTGGAATCCGCACAGCTCATCTTTCTCTCCGCTCTGCTCTGCACGGACGAGGCAGCCCTGAGGAGAGATTCCACCGACGTAGTAGCCAGACATAGAAACTGTCCACAGACAGGCCGGGCGCGGTGGCTTACGCCTGTCATCCCCGCACTTTGGGAGGCCAAGGCGGGCGGATCACAAGGTCAGGAGTTCAAGACCACCCTGGCCAACATGGTGAAACCCGTCTCTACTAAAAATACAAAAATTACCCGGGCGTGGTGGCAGGCTCTGTAGTCCCAGCTCCTCAGGAGGCTAAGGCAGGAGAATCGCTTGAACCTGGGAGGTGAAGGTTGCAGTGAGCTGAGATCATGCCACTGCACTCCAGAGCGAGACTCCGTCTCAGAAAAAGAAGAAGAAAATATCCACAAATAACCTTGAGAAAAGACAAGCCTGTGTAAGATTCGGAAGCACCACTGAAGGACATAAAAGAAGCCGTACGCGCAGAGGGTGATGCCACGTGCCCAGACCCGAAGACACGCCCTGTGAGCTGTCTGCTGATGTCACAGGCAGCCCACCGTTCCCACGGGAATCCATTCATTACCAGTAAAAATACCCCCATGCTTGTTGGAGATTTTTCTGGAACTCTGTGAATGGATCTGAAGTTGGTCCAGTAGAGGAAACGTGAGAATATTCCAGAAAATATGGGGAGAGAACAAGCTTGCAGGATTCCACATAAAACTGCAGCAGTTGAGGCAGGCAGCAACAAACCTGCGATACGAGCTCATGAGCTCAGGACCAAGAGCTAAGACAGACCTGGAGCCATGGGGAATCCATCTATGTATGACAAGTGTGGCATCTCAAACCGTGGAAAACGGGCGGATGAGTCAGTAAACATACTGCCTTAGTTGCTGCTTGTGTAAAATGAAGTCTAAGCCTAACCTCCCCAGAAACAGCAGTGATTTCCAGGTGGATTAAAGATCTAAGCACACAATTACGAGGACAACAGAATGGAGCCAGGCGTGCTGGCACCTGTGGTCCCAGCTACTTGGGAGTCTGAGGCAGGAGGATCACTTGAACCTGGGAGTTCAAGGATATAGGGAGCCATGATTGCGCCACTGTACTTCAGCGTGGGGGACAGAGCAAGAGCCTGTCTCAGAAAAATAAGAATGTCAACAAAGGATAGTAGAACTGGAAAAGGGGCCAGGCGCGGTGGCTCATGCCCGTAATCCCAGCACTTTAGGAGGCTGAGGTGGTCAAGAGATCGAAACTATCTTGGCCAACATGGTGAAACCCCATTTCTACTAGAAATAAAAAAAAAAATAATAATTAGCTGAGCGTGGTGGCAAGTGCCTGTAATCTCAGCTACTCAGGAGTCTGAGGCAGGAAAATTGCATGAACCCAGGTGGCGGAAGTTGCACTGAGCTGAGATCGCGCCACTGCACTCCAGCCTGGGTGACAGAGCAAGACTCTGTCTTAAAAAAAAAAAAAAAAGAAGAAGAAGAAGAAGAAAAGAAAAAATAACTGGAAAAGGCTATTGGAGAATATTTTCATAATCTGAGCCCGTCTATGTGACCAAAGCCATAAAGGAAAATAATGACAACTGTGGCTAATGATGGAGACATCATTAAAATTAAAATAAAGGCCTGCATGGTGACGCACACCTGTAATCCCAGCACTTTGGGAAGCTAAGGCAGGAGGATCACTTGAGCTCAGGAATTCAAGACCAGCCTGGGCAACATAGGGAGACCCCCTCTCTACAAAAACATACAAAAATTAGCCGGGCATTGTGGTGCACACATGTAGCAGCCACAGACATAGCTGGAGTGAATTTTAGCTCAAGTTGAGTTTAGTGTGTAGCCTGAGAATCATGCCAACCATTCAGGAGGCTGAGGCGGGAGGAACGCTTGAGCCCTGGAGACCAATGCTGCAGGGAATCGTGATCGCACCACTGCACTCCAGCCTGGGCAACAGAGCAAGTCCTTGACGATTAAAGAAAGAAAGAAAAGAAGCCAAGTACAATAGGAATTGTCAGAAGATAAAACAGGAAATTTGGCCGGCCCACGCCTGTCATCCCAGCACTTTGGGAGGCCGAGGCGGGCGGATCACGAGGTCAAGAGATCGAGACCATCTTGGCCTACATGGTGAAATCCCGTCTCTACTAAAAATACAAAAATTCCCCAGGCATGGTGGTGCATGCCTGTAGTCCCAGCTACTCAGAAGACTAAGGCAGGAAAATTGTTTGAACCCTGGAGGTGGAGGTTGCAGTGAGCCGAGATCACGCCATTGCACTCCAGCCTGGTGAAAGAATGAGACTCTCAAAAAAAAAAAAAAAAAAGAAAGAAAGAAAGAAAAAGGAAATTTACAGGCTATACCAATAAACTTCTGAAAAGATGCTCAATTTCAGAAATAATAAAGAAATAAAGAGAAAATCAAGAAAACTTTTTCCCTAAAGGATTGAAAATAAGGCAATCGAGGCTGTCTAGGGTGCAGCAGGCGCTGCCCTACACGCTAACCAGAGGTGATGGGTGCAGCCCCACCGAGCACTGGCAGGTGGCAGTGGCGGTGCAGCAGCAGCTGGAGGTGCAGCCTTCGAAGGAGCAGTCGGGCAGTCACAGGGCTGAAAAGTACCTCAAGCCCACACACAGGGACACCAAGTCTCGGGGGAGCAGGTGCAGTGACAGATGATGAGATATTCCCAAAGAGAAACACGACAGGGCATTAAAAGCAACCAGGCCAGGGGCAGTGGCTCATGCCTGCCGAGGCAGGTGGATTATTTGAGCTCAGGAGTTCGAGACCACCCTGGGCCACATGGTGAAACCCCATCTCTACCAAATACTTAGCTGGGTGTGGTGGTGCGCACCTGTGGCCCCAGCTACTTGGGAGGCTCATGGGGAGGACTGCTTCAGCCTGGGAGGTGAAGGCTGCAGTGAGCCGAGATCACACCACTTCACTCCAACGTGGGTGACAGAGCAAGACCCCATCTAAAAAAAAAAAAAAAGGAACCAGGGTCAGGCACGGTGGCTCACACCCATAATCCCAGCACTTTGGGAGGCCAAGGTGGGCAGATTGCTTGAGCTCAGGACCTGAAGACCAGCCTGGGCAACATAGTGAGATCTCATTTCTACTAAAAAAAAACACACACACACACAATGGTTAGCCGGGCGTGGTGGCATGCTCCTGTAGACCCAGCTACTCAGGAGGCTGAGGTGGGAGGACCTCTTGAGCCTGGGAGGTCGACATTGCAGTGAGCTATGATAGTGCCACTGCACTCCAGCCTGAGCAACAAAGTGAGACCCCGTCTCAAAAAATAAAGGCAACCAGGAGCCTCAGCACAGGAGTGTCCCATGACATGGCTGAGTGGAACACAGTAATGTGTTCCCGGAGAGATGGAAAACGCGGTCCCGATTTTGTTCTTTGAAGCCTGTTGCTTATCTAGAAGGAGACCTGAGAAGAGAATATTGGCTGTTAGCAGCGGCTGCCCTGAGAAGCCGAGATGAGAGAAGGACATCTGCTCTTTGACTGGAAATTGCCTTATTATTGGAATTCCTATAACAAACAACCCTTTTTTTTTTTTTTTTTTTTTTTGAGACGGAGTCTCGCTCTGTCGCCCAGGCTGGAGTGCAGTGGCGGGATCTCCACTCACTGCAAGCTCCACCTCCCGGGTTCACGCCATTCTCCTGCCTCAGCCTCCCGTGTAGCTGGGACTACAGGCGCCCGCCACTGCACCCGGCTAGTTTTTATATTTTTTTTAGTAGAGACGGGGTTTCACCGTGTTAGCCAGGATGGTCTCGATCTCCTGACCTCGTGATCCGCCCGTCTCGGCCTCCCAAAGTGCTGGGATTACAGGCTTGAGCCACCGCGCCCGGCCCAAACAACCCTTTTGTCATCCAGATCAAGTGACTTTTTCATGCCATTCTCCTTTCTATGTGAAACAACCAAGTAGAGCAGAACCGCGTCCCCGCCTCTGCTGGTGTTTCCCGCAGAGCGTTTCCCTCGCCAGCGTCCTGTGCAGGGCGAGGGCCAGGACCCAGTGAGGATGCCCCGCCCGCCTCATGCTCTCCACCCCTCCTCTGCTTTCTGGTGTGTTCTCTCCGCCCTCCACAGTGGAGCCCTTGCTCCCGTTGTCTTCAGTCATCCTTCTCCGAGGTCCTGCCCAACCCGGGCTGACCCAGGAGCCTAGGAGTCCAGCTCCAGGCTTGCATCTGCGGTGTCTCCCGTGCCACTCTCTCCCTCGCCCACGCTGGGGGGCTTTGGGAGGCTGGGCACCTGCCACACCCTGCCACACACACACTCCTCTTCACAGGCCTGCATCGTGGGGACTGCAGGGGGCCTGCCCTCCTGATGGGTGATGGGAGCAGAGGGGAGCAGGCTTTAGGGTCAGGGGTCAGCAACGCAGGCCTGGGCTGGACCACGGCGCCTGGGCCCCGTTCCCTGCAGGCTTCTGCCCGGGGGCACAGGGCACCCAGACCTGCTGGAGGCTGCTCCTGTTCTCTCCTGCCCTGCAACATGGGAGTGGCCGAAGCATTGCTGGGTTTTCTGCAATAAGCATTTCTTTATTTTGTTGTGTTCCAGTCACTAATTGACCTTTGTCCCTTCCTCCCCCTGCCTCTTTGTGCCTCGCTGGACACGCCAGGGGAGTTCTCGGGTGAGTCTCTCTCTCTCCTGTCTCCCCTCTGTGTGGGGGTGGGAGTGGGTGGACAGGGGATGCCCTGAGCTATCCCGTCACCGTGGCTGTGTGGACTGCCCCCCACGTCACCGCAGCGCCTGTGCTTCTGCTCGCAGCCACCGCCGCTCGGAAGCTTGTTCAGTTTGCTCCACCAGCCACTTGACAATGACCTGGATATCCAAACCCCCCTGCCTGAGGAGTCCCCCGCGGGCCATTTCTGAAGGCCCTGCAGAGCCCTGAGACACGCACAGCAGTGATGGGACATGGCCAAGGCCGGCTCTGGGGCCTCCCCTGCTGTCAGGCACACCCCAGAAGTCAGGGGTCCTTGAGGCCCCTACCAAGCCCAGCCCTGGGCCCCCTCCCCACCTGGGTGGACAGGTTGAGTCCTGCTCTCTGGCTGCACAGCAGGAGGCTCCAAGGCCCCACCCAGAGCGGGATGGACCACCCAGAGGCTGTCCAGGTGCAGCCCCCCAGCCTCTAGGCACAGCCTGTTCCCACAGGGGTGCCTTCCGTCCTCAGCCCCACCCAGCCCAGCATTTGGGGTGAGCTGTTAGCTGCCTGTCCCACAGGTGACTTTGGCCTGGTAGTCTTCATGTAACCCCAAGGGTAAACTTTCCAGAAGGAGTAGCTGGCTCCATCCCATCTCCTGCCCTCTAACTCCCTCCTGCGCCCACCCTAACCCAGCAGACCCAGCTCTGAATTCCTCCCAGCCTGCTGTCCACACGGGCTTAACGCGCTTCTCTTCTCTCCCTTTCTCCCTCTCCTCCCGCCCTGGTTGCCCATCTCCTGTGGGACGGGGACGGCTCCCTAGTGCGCGATGATTTCTTTGGTAAGGCTGAGGCCCCGCTCCAGCGCGCGTCGCTCCTCCACCCCCACATGGTCTCCTGCTTCATGAGCTGTTTGCTTTGTTCTGCATGATGGGGACAGTGTTGGGGCCGCCGGGGTCGGGGGGCAGCCCTGGGTGAAGCTCGCTCTGTCCAGGCTGCCTCTGGGCTGTGGGAGGTGGCAACTTCCCCCAAGGGACAGACTTGAAGGCCCGAGGAGGGCAGCCCCAGCCTCTCTGAACCCCCAGTAGTGCAGGGCAGCGGAGGAAGGCCCATGTTTGAGGCAAGGGAGGTCATAATAGAGACAGCAGGCAGGACCCCTGAGCCCAGGCACAGAGGCGTGTGATGCTGTTTCATGACTGCGTAGACAGTGGGGGAGTGTGTGGGAAGGCAGGACCTTGGAGTTTCTTTCCATCCTTTTGGGGTTTCTGGGGCATGCTTGCAGGGAGCTCAGTTCAGGTCCACTTGGGGCCTGGTGGTAGAGGAGCCATCAGTCCTGCCAGGGAGCCAGGGAGCCCTGTCCTCACAGCCGCGCCCCATCGCTGCATCCTAGCCCTGCTGGCCCTGCCGTGAGGGCCAGGCCTCTCCTCGCCCACCTGTCACCTCACCGCAGCTCCAACATCACTCGTCTGAGGGTGGTGGCTCTGAGAGGGCCTGCCTGGTGACGGACCTGCTGGGGGCTCTGAGGTGGCGGCTCAGCGGCCATTCAGGGGCCTGCATCCAGCCAGCCGGCCGGTGACATTGGTCGGACACAAGAACCACCCCAGGCCTGGGAGCCTGCTCTGTGCGCAGACTGGGGCTGGCATGAGCCCCGCCCTTCATGGCCCCTGCTCCCTGCAGATCGGGCGTCCCCCCCAGCCAGCTACCCTCTTCAGAAGCGTTGCCCTGAGGCAGGTGCGGCGGCATCAGGGTCCTATCTTGAAGGGCATAGGTGAAACCTCCACACCTTCTGTTTCAGGAATGGGCAAAGAAGTGGGGAATCTGCTACTGGAAAACTCACAACTTCTGGAAACCAAGTAAGAGCGCCCTTCTCCTGTGTGGTGGGCTGAGGCGGCCTCCTCACCAGGGCTGGAGAGTGAGCTGGGCCAGAGGGCGCCTGGGGGAGGACCTGACTCCAGTGCCAGCAGCTGTCCTCATCTCGGGCGGGAGGAGCTTGGAACAGGGCTCCGCCTGGTTTCTTTAGGAAGCTTATCTCCAGGAGCCTCTAATGAGGGTGACTGTAGAGTTTAGCTCAGATGGGGATGGGTCTCCCATTCAGCCACCTTCTTGACCAGGCTGTGCCTTCTCCAGGGCAGAAGTGCAGGCGCCCCGGGAAGGCCCCTTCACGTACCCGTATGCCGCGCTCGCAGCGCTCCTATCTTTCTGCTTTTTCAAAGAAATGCCTTGAACGTGGTGAAGAATGACCTGATTGCCAAGGTCGACCAGCTGTCTGGGGAGCAGGAGGTGCTGAGGGGCGAGCTAGAGGCTGCCAAGCAGGCCAAAGTCAAGCTGGAAAACCGCATCAAGGAGCTGGAAGAGGAACTGAAAAGGTGAGGGTGGGGCATGGAAAGCTGGTAACAGAGGGACCCCGGCCTCAGGGTTCCGGAGTGGCTGCCTCCTCCAGTGCCTGCTCTCCAGCCCGAGTGGCTTTGTGCACAGCCTGCCTACCCAGCTCCAGCTCACAGCCACTCCACCCCAACCAGCTGAGTGGGGCCGTGGTCTCCTCCTGAGCTTCCTACAGCGCACACTGGGCCTGTCTCATGTGTTCCTTCCCAGCACAGCGTCATGCGGGGCTCGGCTGCAGCTCCCACCATCCCACTCCTCCAGCCCTTTGATCAGCCAAGGTTTGGCCGCGGTCCCTGGAGAGCTGTATGTTGGGGCTCCAGCCCTTCTCTGATGGGCAGAGGACATGTGGGGGCCCCGAGACCATGCCTCTGCCCAAGAAGGGACCCAGATCTGCTCTGGGTTTGCCAAGCCAGGGCCACTGTGCTTCACCCTCCTCTGCATTCCCGGGCAGCCAGGATGGAAGGCTGGGCTTCAGGGTACTTATGCAGCAGTGGCGCAGGGCCACCTGCCCCCAGGGAACCGGCAGAAGCGTTCAGGGCCCTGAACCAGATAGCTGCTGCAGGGGTCCCTGTGGGGAGAGCCCCCAGCCTTGCACAGAGACAAGGACATAAGTTCGGGGCGGGCACTGCCCACTGTGTGTTCCGGAAGCCCCTGGGAGGTCCCCACCCTCCCTACCTCCTTCCTTTTCCCGCAGAGTGAAGTCCGAGGCCATCATTGCCCGCCGTGAGCCCAAAGAAGAGGCGGAGGATGTAAGCAGCTATCTCTGTACAGAATCGGTACATCCACTCTTCACTCTTCACGGGCGGGGCGGTCACCATCCACCATCCACCATTCACAGGCAGTACATTTCACTGTTCACACACGGTATATCCTACTATTCACACTCAGGGCCTGGGCATGGGGGGCAGCTCCCGGGGACTCACCAGCCCTTCTGTCTCTGTACAGAATCAGTAGAGCCCACTATTCACATGCAGGACTGGGGGCATGGGCAGGGGGCCCAGGCGGTCTCCTGGGGACTCGCCTGCTCTTCTGGGCTGACAGCTCTCCCACCCCTCCTGGGTGACACCTGACCCCAACGGCATCATCTGCCGCCCCACTCCCAAGACCACATAGAATCAGAACCAGGCCCTTGGGCAGGACCACAGCCCTGGCAGGACGCCGGGTCACCTATCAGCACCCAAGTCCTGGTGCATGCCTTTTGTATGGTCATAAGCGGGTCTCCCTGGCTTCGCAGCCTGGCCAGTGCTCCAAGTCAGTCACCTGCTGTCCCCTTTTCAGGACCTACCCCAACCCTGAGGAGCCCGGGAGGCCCTCGGGCAAGCTCTCTGCTGCCTGGGCATTGCCAGCCCTCCCCTTTAGAACCACTACCCCCTCCAGGGGAGAGGCCAGAGGGAGGCCTGTCAGTTGGCCACTGGCCTCCTTCCTTAAGGAGAGCAGGCCCGGCCCCAGGGCGGATGCCAGCCTTACCTGCACTAGCTCAGTCACCTGGGCGCTGTGGTGACGATAAAGTGAGGTTGTATGTCTCGGGCCATCCCGTGCACCCCGCACTCCCCACGGTCTAGGAGGAAACACAAGTAGAAGGCGAGTCATGTCCCCCCCACATCCCCTCCTGCATGAGCCGAGGGTGCCACCAGTCCTGGGCCTCTGCCCCTTGTCATGGCCTGAGGCTGGACGTGCGCCTGCAAGCACAGAGTGCTGAGTGCCAGGGGCCCTGTGCGGACTCGCACTTCCTCACTCCCTGGCAGCTTTGCTGAGCAGCCCTGGGTAGGGGAGCAGACCACACACCCCACATGGGTCTGTCAGAACCCAAAGTGTTCAGCCGGCTGGACCCTTCCTAGAGCGTCCCATCTACTCATTTCACACTGGAGCAGTCCCACCTGCACCTCACCTGAGGCATTTGGGGCCTCCACAGACATGCAGGGAAACTCACCCACATCGTGCCTCTCACGCATGTCATGGCAGCCCTGGCAGGGTCAGGCTGACTCCGGGTTCCCCTCCCCGCTTGCTGACACCCCTCCACACCACTTCTTGCCCGAGGATCTGCAGGAAATTGGTACTGAGATCCGCCTATAGCTGGAGGCCACGACCCTGCCCTGGTGGAGGCACCCCAGGAGGAAGCAGGTGTGACCCGGCCTCCAAGGGCTGATTGAGCCTCTGTGCCTCTCCCCTCCACAGGACAAAATCCCCATGGCCCAGCGCCGCCGCTTCACACGGGTAGAGATGGCCCGTGTGCTCATGGAGCGGAACCAGTACAAGGAGCGGCTGATGGAGCTGCAAGAGGCCGTGCGGTGGACCGAGATGATCAGGTGGGAGTTGCAGCCGCCCCAGGAAGGGCTGTGGGGTCATCTCTGATGGCAGAACTGCGGCTCCCTCCTTGGCACCTCCCTGTCTTCTGGGGGGACTGAAGTGTGCTGGGTGCTTCCTCGTGGGAGCCCAGAGAGTGCCAGGCAAGGGAGGCGTGAGGGTGCTAGCAGGCTGCTCCCTATGCCCTCCCCCGCAGAGCGTCCCGAGAGCACCCATCCGTCCAGGAGAAGAAGAAGTCTACCATCTGGCAGTTGTAAGCTGGGGGCCCCCAGGGGGTGTGGGCAGCAGCTGCAGGGGAAGGGGCAGGGAAGTTCCCTGGTCCTCTGCCCACCCCTCACCTCCCTGTGCCTCCGGCAGCTTCAGCCGCCTCTTCAGCTCCTCCTCCAGCCCCCCTCCGGCCAAGCGCCCCTACCCCTCGGTGAATATCCACTACAAGTCGCCTACGACGGCCGGCTTCAGCCAGCGCCGCAGCCATGCCATGTGCCCAATCTCGGCGGGCAGCCGGCCCCTGGAATTCTTCCCTGACGAGTGAGTGTCCCATGGTCCCCACTAGTGGCCTGCAATGGGGTTGGGGAGGCCCTGTCCTGAGGCCCCTCCCCTCCAGGACCTGAAGCGGGACTTTCAGGACAGCCTCCACCTTGCTGGCCACATGCCAGGGGTCGTGACCTCTCCCTGCACACTGCCTGCCCCTCCCTGCAGCGGGGAGCTGGGCTGCTTTGGCTCCGCAGTGTTTGGTTCAGGATGTCCCTTGGCAGAGGCTGTGCACACCAACAGTGAGGGGGCTGCACTGGGCTTCATGGTGGCCTCTGCAGCAAGGAGTCGCTGGCCACGCCTGTGCCCTGGCGGTACTCCAGGTCCCGGTCCGTGGAGCCCTCAGTGACTGTGGCCGAAGAGCAGCCTCTGGGTCGAGCAGGTGCCAGCTGTGGCCTCCAAGCCCAGGGGCATACCTGGTCCTGAGAAGGCCACCCTCCCCAGCTGGGCACTCGGTGGCCGGGAAAAGGCGAGGATGGGCCTCCCTGCCGTGACCTCCCCCAGGGCAAGCCTGGGGCACTGTGGGTGCCTGCTGCTCGGCTGCTGCTCACCCTGGACAGACATCACCCGTCATTCTTCCACTCAGCGACTGCACATCCTCCGCCCGTCGAGAGCAGAAGCGCGAGCAGTACCGCCAGGTGCGTGAGCACGTGCGTAACGACGACGGCCGTCTGCAGGCCTGCGGCTGGAGCCTGCCCGCCAAGTACAAGCAGGTGCGGGCAGGGCGCTTCGGGCACCGGGCGGGGCCCCCACGGGGGCGGGGCGTGAGTAAGGGGCGGGCTCTGTGGGCGGGGCAGGGGCCTGGCAGGTTCCTAGTAAGGCTCCTGGGCAGGGGTCTGGAGGGTGGGAGGAGGAGCCCCGCGGCTCCCACGCCCCCACCTGCCTCCAGTCTTGAGTTGGCTCTGCCACCAGAAGCTGGCAGCTCGGCCTAAGGTTTCTGGAGCGATGGGTAGGGGCCATGGCTCGTGCCCATGGCGCCTCCCTGCTCCCTGCAGCTGAGTCCCAACGGGGGCCAGGAGGACACGCGGATGAAGAACGTGCCGGTGCCCGTGTACTGCCGCCCTCTGGTGGAGAAGGACCCCAGTATGAAGGTGAGCCGGCAAGCACCCCATTCAGGCCGGCTGGGCGGGCGGGAGGCTGGGGAGCACCGGTGACACCCGACCCCGGCCCTGCCCATGCAGCTGTGGTGTGCTGCGGGCGTCAACCTGAGCGGGTGGAGGCCCAATGAGGACGACAGTGGGAATGGAGTCAAGCCAGCGCCAGGCCGCGACCCCCTGACCTGCGACCGCGAAGGAGACGGTGAGCCCAAGAGCGCCCACGGGTCTCCCGAGAAGAAGAAGGTGAGTATGGCGGAGGCCACGGGGCACCCTCCCTGGCTTAGTCTCAGGACAGCTCAGCTGCAGAGCATGCTGGGAGTGAGACACAGGACAGCACCCGGAAGCAGGGCAGCACAGGGGCCCCTGGACTTCGGAAGCAATGTCTTCCCTCCCCAGAACGGAGCCGCCTTCTGGGTTTTCAGTAGGAGTCTTGGCCCACGTGGCTGGGAATGGGGCTGCAGCTGGGGCAGCCCTCCCCTCCCCTTCCCGAGTGCCATCCAGCAGTCTCGGTCCCCTGGCTGGGAACGGGGCTGGGGTGGGTCCTCTTCCCCTCCCTCTCCTCTCCCCGCTTTCTCATCCCCTCCCCCTCCCCTCCTCTCCCTTCCCCTCTCCCCGACCTCCCAAGTGGCCTGGAGTGGCAGAGCTTGCTTCCTAGTGGTCGAAGGCTTAGTTTTATGGCCCAGCTTGGGCCTCTTGGAGCTCAGTGGCTTCCTCTGTGGAGACGAAACCGGGTATGCAAGCGCTTTAGAGTGCAGTCCTGAGTCCGCATTGCTCTGGCCCCGGGGAAGGACAGCCATGTCCCCTCAATCTACAGTCAAGGCTGGATCCTGACAGCTTCTGGGAGTCCCATGGCCCCTTGCTGCTGCTGGGTAGCCTCAAGCTCGAGCTCTGACCTTGATCCCGTGCCCTGAAACAGGCCAAGGAGCTCCCTGAAATGGACGCCACCTCCAGCCGGGTGTGGATCCTGACCAGCACCCTGACCACCAGCAAGGTGGTGATCATCGACGCCAACCAGCCGGGCACCGTGGTGGACCAGTTCACCGTCTGCAACGCGCACGTGCTGTGTATCTCCAGCATCCCTGGTGAGCAGCTGGAGTGGGCGTTTCCACTTGGGCGCCACTCCCTTTTACTAGCAAGCTAAGTAAAAGTCCTGCCACACAGCACCCACCTTCTCGGGGTGTCCTGTGGACACGGGAACATGGCAGTGGACAGTGGGAGGGGCAACACCCAGTCAAGTCAGGCCCTGGGCCCTGTTTCTGGGAGGAAGCTCACAGTGGCCTCGGCCTCTTCTTCCTACCTACTCGGGACCCCACGCTCACCTGGTTAGAGGGCGAGGGGTAGGCGTCACCCACAGCTTGAAGCATCACTCGGGGACCACCGGAAAACATTTCCTCATGCTGAATGTGAAACCTCCAGTTGGGCTGAAATCTCATGGCCTCACCAGGGGCTAAGGGGGTGTGGGTGAGGAGCTTCACGTCACCCCTGTGAGCGGTAACCCTGGTGATGTTCTGGGCCAGCCCCAACACTGGGAGGACGAAGGGGTGCTGAGGGCTCTGCCAGGTCTCTGGTGTGAAACCACAGGCCGTCTGGGTTCTTGAGGGTCTGCCACAGGATCACAAGTTGTTTGCTCCCAGGACCAGGGTCTTACTACTCAGCTTCCCTGGCCCAGGGGCCCACCCAACAGAGCAGGCTTGCTGGAGTTCCAGGCCTCCAGGCAGAGGGTCCTGGGTGGGCTGTGGGTGGAGCCATGTGTGGAAGCTGGGTCTGCTGGGAGAGTGGAAGGCCAGCTCCCGCTCCCTCTGCCCCTGTATGAGTGCTGGGCACGTCCTTGCAGTGGTGGGTTCCCCAGCACAGGCTGATGGGCCGTCCCTCTCCCCAGCGGCCAGCGACAGCGACTACCCCCCTGGGGAGATGTTCCTGGACAGCGATGTGAACCCAGAGGATCCGGGCGTGGACGGCGTGCTGGCCGGTATCACCCTGGTGGGCTGTGCCACCCGCTGCAATGTGCCACGGAGCAACTGCTCCTCCCGAGGGGACACCCCGGTGCTAGACAAGGGGCAGGGTGAGTCCTGGGCGAGTTTCCCCCATCCCCTCGTTCCCACCTTTCCGCCCAGCCCAAGCTCACCTCTCCTAACACAGGGGAGGTGGCCACCATCGCCAACGGGAAGGTCAACCCGTCCCAGTCCACAGAGGAGGCCACAGAGGCTACGGAGGTGCCAGACCCTGGGCCCAGCGAGCCAGAGACGGCCACATTGCGGCCCGGGCCTCTCACAGAGCACGTCTTCACTGACCCGGCCCCCACCCCATCCTCTGGCCCCCAGCCTGGCAGGTGAGCAGGAGTGGAGGGGAGGCTTGCAGAGGTGGGAAGGGCCTAGGGGTCTTGGGGCAGGTGCATGCCCCGTGGCCCCCCTGGAGCCACCGTCCTTCCCACAGTGAGAATGGGCCAGAGCCTGACAGCAGCAGCACGCAACCAGAGCCGGAGCCCAGCGGGGACCCCACAGGAGCAGGCAGCAGTGCTGCACCCACCATGTGGCTGGGAGCCCAGAACGGCTGGTAGGAAGGGCCCAGGGCAAGGTGGAGGGGGGGGTCCTAGGTGAGTCCCTCGCCCACTGCCACTTCTTTCTACAGGCTCTACGTACACTCGGCTGTGGCCAACTGGAAGAAGTGCCTGCACTCCATCAAGCTGAAGGACTCCGTGCTGAGCCTAGTGTGGGTGACCCAGGCTGAGGGCCGGGCGTCACGGGGGAACAGGGCAGAGGGGGCCTGCACAGCCTGGCCCAAACCAGGCTCACCACATTCCTGTTTCAGGCATGTCAAAGGCCGTGTGCTGGTGGCTCTGGCGGACGGGACCCTGGCCATCTTCCACCGTGGTGAAGGTGGGGCCTGGCAGCACGGGGTGTGTGGGTGGCAGCTGATGGCCCTGGCAGTGTTTAGCCAAGGGACTCCCGGGGTTCCAGGCCTCTCCTTAGCCTGGCAGTGGGTATCTCAACCCCTGATGTCCTGAGCAGGGGGGGGGCCCGGCCAGGCCTGAGCAGGTGTCCGGGGCTCCCTCCAGATGGCCAGTGGGATCTGAGCAACTATCACCTGATGGACCTGGGCCACCCGCACCACTCCATCCGCTGCATGGCTGTCGTGTACGACCGCGTGTGGTGCGGCTACAAGAACAAGGTGCACGTCATCCAGCCCAAGACCATGCAGATCGAGGCGAGTGCTGGCCAGGGGCCCCAGGGAGGGGAAGAGGCTCCTGCCGGCCAGCGGCTCTCCAGCACCTTCCATACAGAAGTCCACACAGCCCTGTGTGGGTCCCATCCTCCCTGTACCGCCAATGACTCGGGCTCGAACAGACGCAAAGCTGGAGATCTGAGGGGGCTATAGGTGGCCCTGGGGCTGTGGCAGGTTTGGGGCTGCCCACTTCCTCTCCTCTCCCCAGCCCTGTTGATGGGCCACCATGACTCCACAGAAGTCATTTGACGCCCACCCGCGGCGGGAAAGCCAGGTGCGGCAGCTGGCGTGGATCGGCGATGGCGTATGGGTGTCCATCCGCCTGGACTCTACCCTGAGGCTCTACCATGCACACACACACCAGCACCTACAGGATGTGGACATCGAGCCCTACGTCAGCAAGATGCTAGGTGAGTTGCCGTGCCAGGTGGGGCGGCGGGGGGCTCAAGGCCAGCCGCCCTGACCACTCTCCCCCTACAGGCACCGGCAAACTGGGTTTCTCCTTCGTGCGCATCACAGCCCTGCTTGTCGCGGGCAGCCGGCTCTGGGTGGGCACCGGCAACGGAGTGGTCATCTCCATCCCCCTGACAGAGAGTGAGTGGCATGCGCCCCTGCAGGGGCAGTGGTGCTGCCAGAGGTGTCCATGGGTTCCCGGGGGTGGCTCTGCAGGGCCACCTGGAAGGGTGCCTCGCTGCCCCTACGCTGACCACTCTCCTCCCATGCTCCTCTTGTGTCCCCAGCTGTGGTCCTGCACCGAGGCCAGCTCCTGGGGCTCCGAGGTAAGCCCAGCCACCTCCTCTCCCCCACAGGCGCCTCTCCCACCCTCCATGTGTACGCAGGCTCAGCGCCTCTGGTTCTCCCCCTGCAGCCAATAAGACATCCCCCACCTCTGGGGAGGGTGCCCGTCCCGGGGGCGTCATCCACGTGTACGGCGACGACAGCAGTGACAGGGCGGCCAGCAGCTTCATCCCCTACTGTTCCATGGCCCAGGCCCAGCTCTGCTTCCACGGGCACCGCGATGCCGTGAAGTTCTTTGTCTCAGTGCCAGGTGAGGCTGGGCCCCTCCTGCCATCCACATCCCCTGCACGCCAGTGGCTGCCGCCCCCTCCAGGAGGCCACTGTCCTGAATCGCTTCTGCTATCCCAGGGAATGTGCTGGCCACCTTGAACGGGAGTGTGCTGGACAGCCCAGCTGAGGGCCCTGGGCCAGCTGCCCCTGCCTCAGAGGCGGAGGGTCAGAAGCTGCGGAACGTGCTGGTGCTGAGCGGCGGGGAGGGCTACATCGACTTCCGCATTGGTGAGCGGGGCCCAGGGACGGGACTGAGGTTGGGCGCAGGGGGAGCCTGGCCCTCACTCTGCTGCCTTGCCTGCAGGAGACGGAGAGGACGACGAGACGGAGGAGGGCACAGGGGACATGAGCCAGCTGAAGCCCGTGCTGTCCAAGGCGGAGCGCAGTCACATCATCGTGTGGCAGGTGTCCTACACCCCCGAGTGAGGCCGCTGCCCTGCCTGGCCCGACCTGTACATAGGACCCCCAACCACCTGACCCCCGCCTGCCCTGCGGGGTAGCCAGCCAGGCGCCGCCGCCCCTCTTCTAACCTCTCAACCTGCAGCTTTCACCTGAGTCTGGTCCCCTCCAGCGGGCAGGGAGTGCGGGGATGCCAATCAGCTGGGAGGAGAAGGGGAGGGTGCTTCCACCCGAGGAGAAGATGCTCTCGGGACAGTCTCTCAGGCGGCTCCTGGCCAGCTTCCAGCCCAGAGTCCTCAAGTCCAGGGCACCTTGGGCCCAATGCAGGCAGGACCCGAGGTGGCCCTGGCTCCACCCTGGGCCTCCTACCCCCCAGCACCCCTGGAGGAGGCAGGGGCTCCCCACCGCCGAGGCTGCCTGCCCTGGGCCCACCTCTGCATGCTGCTCATGGGGCCACCCTGCCTCCCCGGCCCTCACTCTGCCTAGGGGAGCTGGGCCAGGCACTAGCCTTTGCCCAGGGAGGTGGGCCTCAGGCTGCCCAGGTGCCTGCACCCCAGCTGGCCTTCTCTGGGGCCTCCCCATCCTCAAGCCTCTATCCTCCGTCTGTCCCCACCCCAGCTGTCCCCTGCCCAGGGAGCTGGCATGAAAGCACGAGGCCCAGCTCCCTGGGGCAGCTGCTTGAGAAGAGAGACTGCTACCCCATCCTGCCCACGCGGGCAGGCTCTTGCCGTGTCCCCCCAGGCTCTGCCTGGGCAGAAGACTCACCTTGGAGGAGTGGGCCTTGGAGTCCTGGCCCTCCCAGAAGCCCTCAGGGTGGGATTTCTCAGGCTGCCAGGGCAGGCGCAGGCCTCAGGAAGAAGGGGAGGCCCTGGCCTCTCCAGGTTCAGTCCTAGGATGCAGGCTCAGCCTCAGGTTGATGGGGGATAATGTGCTCCCAGGGCCTGCCTCCTGCACGGGGGTCCACGGAGCCCAGCTCCCAGACACGCTACTAAGTGCCTAGGGTTGCCCGCTGTGGCCTGCTCCCCGGGAGCAAGAGGCCACCAAGCAGAGGCCCATGGGGCTGAGGATGGAGCCGCCCCCAGCCGACTCCCAAGCCTGTAGCGGGCAGAGGCCACCCTGGACTGCTCTCCCTGTCCAGCCGGGCCTCGCTGGCCTGCTCCTACCTTCCAGACCCACTGCACTCCTGTCTGGGAGGCCCTAATGAGGGCAGCCCAGCTCCCGCACCCACCCCCAACCAGAGAAGCACAGATCTTGGGGAGCTGCCCCACGAGCCCCGCTGGCCACCATGGGCTGCAGCCACTGCGCTGCCGGCTTCTCCCCACCATCCCTGCCACCTCCACTGTGATGTATGTCTGCTCCCTCGTCTGTTCCCCCAGGATCTCGAAGTGACTCGGGCTGAGCAGTGGTGCGGCTGGGGGAGGGGTGACGATTCTCCTCAGGCTTTGGCCCTGCAAGCAAACCCACATATCTGCTCTGTATGTAATAAACGTCTTAACGTCGTAGCTGCCTGTTTCTGGGCCCAAACCCGACACGAAAACGAGGACTTCACTTTATTATAAAAAGAAAGGGACCATGTTGGGTTGGGCACCAGGACAGTGTCCTGGCACGTTTCCAGGCAAGCCGCAGGCTCCTGGAGCAGCTCCTCGGGCAGGAAGCCCTGTACGCCGGGGATGGGAGAGGCCCGCGCCACCTCGATGCAACGTCCTGACAGGTGGATGTTACAAGCGCTGCATGGTGGGGCCAGAAGCCCGGCCACTTGGGCCCTGGCGGAGGCTGGGGTGTCAGAGCCTCTGCGAAGCGCACCTGCCGGGCTACTCATACAGCCAGTGCCCAGCGCTGTCCTCCCAGCACAGGAGCTCGTCTGCGCGGAACCAGAGCGCGATCTCGCGGCGGGCACTCTCCACCGAATCGCTGCCGTGAATCAAGTTCCTGAGCGGAAAAGGCGTGCGTGAGCGCGAGAAGGAGAGCTCCGGCACGGGTCCCACGAGGGCCGAAATGGGGGAGGCCGGACGGGGCTGGGCCCGTCCCCGGGGCGAGCCTTACTTGCCAACCTCGATGCAGAAATCCCCACGGATGGTGCCGGGCGGGGCGTCGGCCGGGTTCGTGGCCCCGATGAGCGCCCGCGAGGTGCGCACCACGTCCAGCCCCTGCCATACCTGTGCAGGGGGACGGGGGCGGTATCACGCAGGGGTGGGGTCCCAGGCCCGGCCGTCCGCCCGCTTCCCGGGCACTCACCATGGCCACCACCGGCCCGGAGGCCATATACTTGACCAGGCGGCCGTAGAACGGGCGTTCACGCAGCTCGGCGTAGTGCTCGCGCAGCAGCTCCTCGGAGGCCTGCGGAAAGGTCACGCCGCCTGCGCCGGCACCCAGGCGTCCCCAGGTCCCCGCCCCCCGTCCCCCCACACCGCTCCCCGCTCGCTCACCGCGCCCCGCGCCCCCACCTGCACCAGCTTCAGCGCCACCAACTTGAAGCCCTTCCTCTCGAAGCGCCGCACGATCTCGCCCACCAGCCGCCGCTGCACGCCGTCCGGCTTCACGGCCAGGAAGGTGCGCTCGTGTGCGCCGGTGCAAGCTGCGGGGCAGGCGGGGACGTGGCGTCAGACCAGCCCAGCACCGGCCGCCCGTCCCCGGTCCGCGCCGCTCCGCTCACCGGCGGGGAAGAGGTTGGCGAAGATAGTCAGCACCAGGCAGATCATGATGGCGGTGCGGGCGCGGGCTCTGCGGGGCGGGGCGGTGGCGCCCGGGGCGGGGCCTGCGCTTAAAGAGGCCTGGTCCCGGCGCGGCGGCCTCCGCGGACGCACGCAGGGAGGCTGCTTCACTTGCACCCCGGAAGCCAGCAGCCGTGAGGGGCCAGAGGGCAGCTGCGGATGCCAAGTCTCCTCCAGTGGCTCGGACACTAACTGTATCCCCCACAACCCGCCCAGGTGGTTCCACCCACGCGGCGCCCTGCTGCGCACCGCCCGAGCCCCCGCCCCCCGGCCAGGGCCAAGACCACAACGTCAGCCCTTCTCTCCCAGGTCCTAAAGACAGCGCGCAAAGACACCGCAACCCGGAGTACTTCTTTTCTCTTTATTCCCTTCCATAGCTTCTGCCGGGATCCAGGCAAAGAGAGCACTCATGGGGGAAGGGGAGCTAGCGCTTCCCGCTTTCCTCAGCGTGAGCCTTCGGAGTTGGGTGTGGGGGCGGCAGGGCCAGAGGAAAGACACAGGTGGCGATTTGCCCCAGCCCTCCCCCACTAAAATGCAGATCCTCAGAAAACGTCGTGGAAGGTGACCTCCCAGCTCCGGGTGTAACGCGAAGACGATTTCTTTCATCAACAACATCCCCGCTGCCTCGCAGCCCCTCAGGCCCCCGCTGGCTCTGGCATTCTAGACGGGGGTGCCCTTGGCCCTTCCTTTGTCCTCCTGTTTTGCAGGGTAGTCCCAGGGTTCCATGCGTGCCCTCTGCACATTCAGCATGGGCTCCTCGGTGCTCGTGTCTCCATTCTTCTGTCGTTCTGCGAGAATCATGGCCCGGAGGAGCGGCGGGTACGGCACGGAGGCCAGGCTATTCTCCGGCGCCGGCGTGAACGCGGTGAAGGCCTCCTCTTCGTGCTTGGGCACCAGCCGCCAGTCATGGTACATGACGTGTTCGATCTCCCGCGCCTCGCTCTCCGTCTTCCCTGATGAAGGAAAAGAGGAGTACTGCACACACATTTGCTGTGCCGTCGGTGGTCGGCATCGAACTGCCGGGCACCCGCTCTCCACCAGCTCTCCCGAGCCTTACCTTTGAAGGTCAGGACGCCCCAGGCCTTCCCGTGATCCAAGTTCTGCAAAGCCAGAGGGAAGCGAGGTCAGCTCGCAAGGCTCTCGGCCCCCGAGATCAGGAGGTGGGAGCCTCAGACACGCAAACCTGCAGGGAGGAGGGGAGGCGGGGAGACCAGGCGGCTACAGGGGCGGGGTGCGGACGGGGTGCACGCACCTGCGCCGTGTAGTCGGGCTGCACCCGCGTGAGGCGCCAGTAGCACGGCTCATCGTGCTGCCACAGCCAGGACTTGCGCGTGACCAGGCGGCCCAGGCCGAAGAGCGGGAGGCGGCCGAGCAGCTGCAAGAGGCGGCTCTCGCGGCGCACGTCGGCCCAGGCCCGGACCGGCAGCCGGCGTCCAGAGAACGGCCGCGTCAGGGTCTCGTAGTCCACAGCGTAGAGCTGCGAGTCGCGCGGCCTGTTCAGTTTCTCCCGCAGGGCGCGCACGCGGCGGGCCAACTCCGCAATCAGCCGCGGACGCACCTTCTTCCGCGCCATGGCGGATCCGCGTCCTCAGAGCTCCGGGAGGAAGCCGCCGGAAGAGGCCGGTGTCCCAGGCTAAAGTGTTCGGGCGCTGCCGGAAGCGAAAAAGAAGTCGGTCCGGCCATGGCGCGGGTTGGACCCGGGAGGGCGGGGGTCTCTCGCCAGGGCCAGGGACGGGGCGGGAGCGGTCAGCGGCGACCTCCAACCTGGGAGATCTCAGACTCCGACGCTGAGGGCCCCGCCGGCTCGGAGGCCGCCGCGAGAGCCCGGGACTCAGCAGGGGAGCGCAGGGCGGCTGCCGAGGCGTTGCGGCTGCTACGGCCGGAGCAGGTCCTGAAGCGCCTCGCGGTGTGCGTGGACCCAGGTGCGGCGGAGGGCACGGGCGATGCTCGGGGTAGGAAAGGCCTTTCTCCGCCAGGCGGCGCCCTCCGTCCGACGGGGCGGGGCGCTCGCGCCGAGAGGCCTGGGGCCGGGCGCGCTTCCCAGTCGGGGGTTTGTGCCGAATGCAGACTGCCAGGTCCGCGCCCCCGCCCAGGTAGGGCGCTCGCGAGGGTGGAGGGAAGCAGTGACCGCGCTCCTCTCCCCTGGTCCCAGCCATCCTGGAAGACGCTGGTGCCGACGTCCTGATGGAGGCCCTGGAGGCCCTGGGCTGCGAGTGCCGCATCGAGCCCCAGCGCCGAGCCCGCAGCCTGCGGTGGACCCGAGCGAGGCCCGACCCCTGCCCCCGCAGCGTGAGTGGTCGCGGGTTCCCGAGGGCCAGCCCCGAGCTGGCTGTTTTGCTTTCATGATTTCAGTCCTGGAGCTGTCCCTGAGGCAGCTGCCCTGGGCCGTGCGCGTCTCGCGGATGGTAAACCACGGATGGAGAACGGAAAGTGGGGGTGCCCAAGCCGTTTTGCTGGTAAAGAGCCCAGCTGGCTGGATGTGGTTCCGTCCGGAGTCAGGCTGTGGTCGGGATTCCTGCCGGCCCCACAGACCTGACCTGGGCTTGTGTAGAGCAGTCCTGTCAGGTCCTGGGCTTGGCTGGGGCCACGGACCGCGTTGCTGCTAGACTGCCCAGGCAGGGCCCCTGGGGCACCCGGGGTTGAGACAGGCAGCAGCGCGTCCCCATGTCCCCACAGCTGCCTCCTGAAGTGTGGGCTGCAGATGAACGGGAATTCCTGCTGCTGCTGGAGCCCGAGGAGTTTCTGCAGGGCGTCGCCACGCTGACCCAGGTGCTCGGGTGGTGGCAGTAGTCCCTCTCCAGTTAGGAGGGGTGGGTTCCCAGCCGGGAGGCGCCTGCGCTGCCGGTCCCTGCCCTTGTAGACGGGGCTGGAGGGGGCATGGGGCAGGCCAGGATTCCTCTTCTGATCCGAAATCCTAGAGGTTTCTAGGGTGAGATGGAGAAAGCTCCTGGGCACCTGTGGAGGCTACAGCTGCTCCTAGAGGGTCCTGAGAAGTGCCAGGAAGCCGGGGTCTGGGCAGTAGGCTGCAGGCGGTCTGTGTTCGTCCTCTGACAGTGGACAGCCCGACTCCTGCCTGCAAGGAGCAGCGCTCAGGTGCTGTTGCACCAGGCAGCATGGGGATAGGCCAGACCCCTGCCAGGTCCCTGTGTCCAAGGATGAGTCTCTGAAGCCCCTGCTTTGTGCTAGGTTAAAGCTAGGCTGGAATACAGAGGTGGACCAGCATGAGGGGCTCAGGGGAACTGAGATGTGCCCAGGCAGCCACTCTAGGGGTCTCCTTAGCCTTCTTGGCCTCATGGAAGGCACAGAGCTGGTTTTCTCAGAAGGGGTAACAGAACAGAGGCTCCTCTGGGCACCACTGGCTCTTTCTCAGGCCTGCTGTTCTGCAAACCAGCTGTGGCCTGGTGGCCCATGGCCCTGAGCCGCAGCCTCCCGTGAACAACTGTGCCACACGTTCTCATCTTCAGATCTCTGGCCCAACTCGCTGGGTGCCCTGGATCTCCCCTGAGACCACCACCCGGTCCCACCTGGCTGTCATCGGGCTGGATGCCTACCTGTGGTACTGCTCACTCTCATGCCCACACCAGGGCTGGCTGGGACGGGGGTTCAGGGGAGGTGGGCACACTTGTGGGGTTGCTGTGGCACAGCTGATCCCACTTCCCCAGGCGGGCTCTGGCAGAGGCCATGCTCGGGCAGGGCAGGCCCCATGGGGAGCGGGGAGGAATGGTCACCTCTGCTCAGGTCTCGCCAGCACGTTGCCCGGGGGACACAGCAGCCGGAAAGCCCAAAGGTGGCCGGTGCCGAGGTGGCCATCGGCTGGCCGCAGGTGGAAGAGGTGAGGGCCTGTCTGAGCTGGGTGAGTCAGGTGGCCTGGGTCCCGGTGATTGGGCTGCTGGCTGGGTTTGGTTCCCAGCATGGCACATGGGGCAGCTATCAGCTGTGTCCTGGGGAGCCTTCCTCTGGCTCGTGCCCACCGGCTTGCCTCCTCCCCAGGCCCTGGTGCTCCTGCAGCTCTGGGCAAACCTGGACGTGCTACTGGTGGCCTCATGGCAGGAGCTGAGTCAGCACGTGTGCGCCATCACCAAGGCTCTCGCCCAGTGTCCCCTCAAGTGCGTGACACCTGGACTGAAGGGGGCGGGGGCAGGATCACCTCAAGGTGGTGGCGGGGCCTCCCCGGCCTCTGGAGAGCTGCTCAGGTGAGGTTCTAAAAGGCGTCTCCCTGTCCTTCCCCATCTCCAGGCAGTACCGGGAGTCCCAGGCCTTTTCCTTCTGCACAGCAGGGCGCTGGGCAGCCGGCGAGCCGGTGGCAAGAGACGGCACAGGGCTGCGGGGGGCCTGGCGGAGGCAGATCAGGCAGTTTAGTCGAGTCAGCCCAGCCGTGGCCGATGCAGTGGTCACAGCCTTCCCCTCCCCTCGCCTTCTGCAGCAGGTGGGCCCCTCCCTCCTCGAACCCCTCCAGGTGCAGAGGCCCAGTCCCCAGGCACCCTCTCATACCTTTGCCTGCCCTTAGGCGCTCGAGGCCTGCAGCACGGAGCAGGAGCGCATGGGCCTCCTGGCTGACCTCCCTGTGCTGCCCAGTGAAGGTGGGCGTCCCCGCAGGGTGGGGCCTGACCTCTCACGCCGCATCTGCCTCTTCCTGACCACGGCCAACCCTGACCTCCTGCTGGACCTGGGCTCCTGACCACACGTGGGACCACCAGGACAGCATGCAGCCTTGGAGACAGACCAGATACCCCGGCGCAGTGGGAGAGGACCTCAGCCATACATGGCTCCTCAGCCTGGGTGGGTTCTCAGCCTCTGGCTGAGCAGGTCTGACCTCAGGGGGACGGTGGGTGGTTGCAGGGGAAGTTTCAGGTAGCTGGGATGAGAAGCGGGGCTTCTGGCTGGCAGATGGCTGGTGGTTCCTATGCTGAGTCCTGGACACACGGGCCACAGGGGAGCTCAGCAGCAGGGCTGTGTGCCCCCCCCCCCCCCACACACACACACTTGGCAGGGGCCAGAAGGCAGCACCAGGGCCCCACTGCCACCTGGAGGCTTGGGGTGTGGCACCCTCAGCCAGGAGCAGTAGGGGACTCCTGAGGGTGTTGGGGGCAGTGAAATCTGGAGAAGGCCCCGGATTCTCGCAAGCCTGGCCTCTGCATGGATGTGTTTCAGCTCACGCCACGTGGGTGTTAGACATCACCTCTACATTTATTGCAGTCACTTAAGTCTACAACGGCGGGGCAGCCGCCGACAGCATGCAGAGCAAGTTAGGAAAATCCGAGTCCCTGTGGGAACGGCAACGGCGGGCTCCAGCCAGGCTCTCCTCACAGCCTCCCACAAGACCTGGGGCTCAGGGCAGCTGCTTCCCCACCCAGCACAGCAGCAGAGGGTCCCTAGAGCCTCCACAGAAAGGACTGTCCCAGCCTCGGGAGGCAAGCGATGGCTCCCTCCAGACGGGCCTCATCCAACTCCGCCCTGGAGTGTGGCTGGAAGGAAGGGGCAGGAAACAGCTGTCCCAGCCCAAGAAGAGTTTCCACTGGGAAGTTAGGTCCGGCGGCAGCGCTTCCTCTGGCAGGGCCGGGGCTCGCGACTGCTGGGGCAGGCCGAGGTTGCTGCCTGGGGATCAGACACTGGGGCCTTGCGGCGGCTGCAACTCATGCTCAGGACCCAGCCCAGCTTGTTGTGTAGCACCTGCTTGAGGCCTGGCGGCAGGGGCAGGCCCTCCAGCGTGTCCCCCGAGTCTGGCCGCAGCTGGCGCAGGCGGTGGCAGCAGAGGTACTGGAGGGAGGTGGCGCTGGCACAAGAACGGGTAACTTTCATGCTGCTTCGGGCTGCCGTGGAGCACACCATCGGGTAGAACCTCTTGTTCTGCAGCTTGGTGGCTGCCACGCCTGGAAGGGAGAGGCTTAGCCTGAACCCCGGGCAGGGAAGAGGACAGCTGCCGGGCACAGCCCCTCAGACCACATACTACAGTCACCTGGGTGGCAAGGCAGAGGGTGCACGTGCTGGCCCTGCCACTCCAGCCTGACCTCACTGTCCCAGCCCCTGGGACCCTGGGGCTTCAAGCTTCTAGAAGGAACCCTTTCAGGAAACCTCAGTGTCCACTGGGCTGGGGTATGGTGGCCACCTCCCTCAGGGTGACAGCTGAGAGGAGCTCAAGTCCTGTGGCGGCCTCACCTATGCACTTCCTGTTCTTGAAGAAGGTGAGCGTGCCGTGCCAGGTGTCCAGGTGTACACCGATGATGGAGCCCTGGCCGAACCGCGATGAGAAGCTGGTCTTGTCGCCCTTGTGGTGGAGGAGGCCTGGGGGCAGCCAGGGTTGGAGTGAGCCCAGGAACTCCAGGCTCAGCCCCGCCCCACCCTGGGCCTCACGCACCCGTGTAGGAGAGGCCCCAGCTGTCCTCATCTCTGCCCAGCAGGCTGCAGAACGTGTGGCGGTATTTGTCCAGGTCCACATCCGATGTCCCGATGCCCACCATCTAGGAACGGGACGGGCAGAGGGCACTCTGGGCCACGGGGGCCGGGCCCCCCAGAAGCACCCTGGGCCAGAGCAACTCACCATGTCGGTGCCGTAGACGGGCGAGGTCATCTTGATCTCCCAGAAGTGCTGGCCCTCCCCCAGCTCCTTGGTGCCCCGGATGGCCGCTGTGCCACAGCTGTACTCCATGTGGAAGCTGACCTTGCGGTTGTCACAGCTCAGCAGGGTGGCCGATGATTTATTCAAGTCATCCCAGACCCAGTCAAAATCTGTAAGAGAGGCCCAGGCTGGGGCAGCCCTGAGAGCTCCACGGGGCTCTGCCCTGCCCACCCCTAGGCCCGCCCGCAGTGCAGCCCCAGCAGGGGCCAGGCCCCATCTCACACTCGTCTTCCTCTCCGCATCGACAGTCCTTGCCCCGGTGGGCCGAGTGCAGGCTGCTACAGAAGGAGGCCTCGCTCTGCCCGGCACAGTCACAGAAGGACTCGCCGGTCACAGGCACCGCACTGGGGATGGATGGCGGCAGCGCAGAGTACTCGGGGTCGGAGTCCGAGTCGCTGTGCTGGGAGAGAAGGGCCGGCTGTTCCTGCCTGTCGTCCACTCTTGCCCTCTCACCCCTGCCTTCTGCCAGCCCAGCCTGAGCCTCTTCCTCCCCTTCCCTGAGCCACCCAGGGAAGGATGGGGGTCCAGGCCTCCAGGGACTTCACAGGACCCCGAGTGCACGGCCCAGGCTCCTTCCTAACAGGCTCCAGCTCTGCCCCGTTCTGCACGACCAGGAGGGCCCTGGAGGTCCAGCCACTGAGCAACAGCCAAGGCCATCTGGCCTCCCAGTCATTTCTAGCCGGTGGATGGGCCCTGGCCCGCCCTACCTGCCCAGAGCTGAGACGGTGTGGACACCTTCCCCACTCGGCCAGCCCTGCAGGGGCCCCAGGCAAGGCCACCACCCCCGCACCAGGCCCAGCTGCAGCCACCTGGCCTCAGGGCAGTCCCCACCACACTGTGGCCCAATGACCTTCCTGTCACCTGAGCAGACCCTGCCTCACCACAGGGCCCTATTGCCCAGTGTCCACTACATGCCCCACCCCTCCTGGTGCCGGCTTCAGCTGTCACCTGAGGCTTCTCCAGCCCCTTCATCCCTGTTCTGTTTTTCTTCTTTTGCTTCACTGATGTTCTCCTTGGTCCTGATTCTTGGCCTCCTCCCACCGGAATGTGAGCTCCTTGTGGGAGGTGGGGCCCCTCCCAGCCTCCTCCCTGTCACAGGCTTTGTGGGGGCCACCCAGGGCCTGAATGGACCGGGGGTCAGCAGGGAGAGTGCTAAGTGACCAGGGGGGCCCTGTGGCAGAAGCCTTGGGACAGTGAGAGTACAGGTTGGGGGCTGGTCCAGAGAGGTGATGTGACCCCCAGGAAGCCACAGGGGACCATGACATGGGCGCCACCAGCTTCCAGGTGAATGAGGACCTATCCAAAGCCAGCTTCAGGGTAGGACACTGTCCTCTCTGGAGGGGACGGCCACACCCCAAAGATAAGGCAGGCCCAGAGAACCCTACCCCACTGCCTGGAAGTGGGGATCCCCAAAGCCAGGGTAGACCGACTGAGTCAGAAGCCAGGGCACAGAACTGAGCACTTGTGCAGCAGGTCCAGGGCTGGGCTCCCTGGACAAGGAGACAGACTGAACGCCACTGCCTACCTCCTACCCACAACGGACTGCAGGCCCATTTGGTGACAGGACAAGCAGCCCGTGTGTCGGACACTGCCCAGCCCCTAGGCACGCCTGCATCCCACAGCCACGAGCCATGTGACCTGCAGGAGCTGGACGTGGGTGGGAAGGCAGGTCAGGGCCTCTCCCTGGCTGGAGCAGGGAGCTCCAGGAGACCCCAGGGCAGCCCCCACCCAGTGGGAAAGACCTGCTTCCCAGTTTGCCCCCAAGGCCTAGTGGACCCACGGGGCTCAGGGAGTTCTCACTCGGAGGGGAGCCCAGCCCCTCCCAGGACACCTGGCTGAGTCTGAACAACTGTGCAGGGGAGCTGTGACAGCAGAGCGCAGCAGCAGGTCACACAAGCAGCAGCCCCGGAAGGACATGGCCCATGGTGACAGAGGACAAGCAGCATGCATGCGTCAGACGCTGGCCTATGGACACACCCACATCCCACAGCCATGACCCTGCGAGGCCAGGACAGACTGCTCCAGGGCACATGACCTGTGGCAGCTAGAAGTGGGGCAGGAAGGCGCAGCCACACTCCTGCTCTGGTCCAAGGGAGATAACAGGAAATCGACTGGGAAATCACCCCCCACAGGGACCCCCACCCCTCCCAGCCTCACTGCACCCCATCAGGCCAGGCAGCTGCCCTCAGGGTCTGCTAAGGTGGGGGTCAGGGGCCATGGGTGCAGGTAGCTCTGCCTGCAAAACCCACAGGCACATCAGATCACCTGGGCCGCAGACAGACAAACACCTGAGCTGTTCTGAACACCTTCAGGCTCCTGGGCCTCCCGAAGCAGGTGCAGAAATTTTTACCTCCAAGTACCAGGGTTTTTTGTTTTGATTTAACACACATGTATGTGAACAAAGAGCATGTGTTTGCACTGGCAGAAGAAGCGTCCGGTAGGACACGTAGCAAGTTAACGATGGCCACCTCCAGAAATGGACTAGGTAAACCAAAGAATTTTTTTGTTTTGTTTTGTTTTCGAGTCAGGGTCTAGCTGTGTCACCCAGGCTGGAATGCAGTGGTGTGATCACAGCTCACTACAGCCTTGACCTCCCTGGCTCAAGCAATCCTCCCACCTCAGCCTCCTGAAGAGTTTGGGACTATAGGCACGTGCCACCACGCCTGGCAAATTTTTCAATTTTTTGCAAGGACAGTTTCACCATGTTGCCCAGGCAGGTCTCAAATTCCTGGGCTCAAGTGATCCTCCAGCTTCAGCCTCCCAAAGTGCTAGGATTTATGGGTGTGAGCCACAGTGCCCAGCCCCAGACTGGAGAATTTCTGTTGAATGAACCAAAAGCAATTGCCGACCTCTCCATAGACCATGGATTTCAGAGGAGAAAGCACAGTGAAGAACGCAGTGTGTTCTGAGGTCCCGTCACCCGAGGCTGTGTGTGCTTTGCCAAATGAAAGAGTCTCACTGAATGTGGCGTGCCCAGCAGACAGGCCCAGGGTTGGCCTGGTCCTCTGGCCTCAGAAGCATCTTCCCCTCCAATGGATTCCCTGTTCAGGGAATGCCCGCCTGCCTAGGGCATCTCCACACCTTAGCCCCGCCATGTCCGCCTGGCCCCCTGGGACCTACCTGCCCATCAGAGTCGTAGCCCCAGTTAGTGGAGCCTGCTAGAGCCACAGCCCGGGCATCTGCGTCTCGGCGGGCTGCACTCAGGACGAAGTGCCAGGCCCTGCTGTTCCGGGGGCGTCTGGCCATGGTGGAAAGAATCTAGAAGAAAACACAGGCTCTGGGCAAAGGAAGACTCACAGCGCTCCCAGCCCTGAGCTTCCAGGGTGGGCCACGGACCCACTCAAAGTGGGGATTGCAGGCGCCGCGCCGGTGCCCAGCCAGGGCTCCAGAACGCTTCAGGAGCCTGTACCTCACTCCAGGATCTGAGCAGCTCAATAAAACCTAGGTAGATCCTGTGAAACGCCAGCCAGACACCCATGACTCCGGAATGCGAATCCCAGCCCCTGTCTCCTGCTCCACCTCACGAATCTGGCCACCCCGCCCGCCTGTCCCGCAGGCACTTCAAACTTCTACTCGCTCCTCCTCCGTCGTCCAGTTTGACAAATGGCATCTCCGGCCTCCCAGTTCCTCATGCCAGAAGCACGGTGGTCACCCCTCCCTGACACCTTCCCCTCATGCCCGGCCCGACAGCCGCACCCGCCTGCATCCTCCTCCCGCCACCATCCCCTGGGCCACACGGCTCAGCTCGCCTTCCCCTCGGCTGGCTACCGCCAGGGCTCCTCGTGAAACAAATCTTAAAACCTGCTCAGCGCTGGCCGCTGTTCTGGCATAAAAGGCAAAACGCTGCGAGGGCCAGGTCTGCGCTTCCCAGGCCACTTACCTAGCCCCTCCCTCGCCAGCTCCGGGGTCCCCGCCCTGCTCCCCGTGGGTTCCGCCTCGCCTTCCAGGGCCGACCCCTGCGCCGGGCTCGCGGCTGGCAACGCCCGCTGGGCCCCGGGCAGGGTTTCAGGGAGGCCGGGGAGGATCGCGGCGCCCGGACCGCCGAACCCTGTCCAGCCCCAGGCGAGCGCGGGTGCAGCCGGAGCCGCCCTCCCCGGGGCCGCCCGGCCTGGCTGTCCCCTCCCGCGGGCGCGCGGGTTCCGGAGTCGGCGGCGCCAGGGAAGCCTCTCTCGGGCGCGGCCCTCAGGAGAGGAACAAAAGCGGTGCCCTGGCCGCGCTGCTGCCGCCGCGCCCGCAAGGTCAGCGCGCCCGCCCCGAGCCCGGGACCGCGGCCCGCGACCAGCCGCTCACCTGCAGCCCCCGCAGCGCGCTCCGCTGGCCGGGCCCTGACCCACTTTCCGCCCGGGCGCGAGACGTAAACAATCCCCGCCCCCTGCACCCATTGGCTCCTGGGGAGAGGGGCGGGCACACCTGTCTCGGAGCTTCGAGCGGGTGGAGGGGGGGGCGGGAGTCGGGAGACAGAGCTATTGCCGAGAGGTTTCGGGAACTGTCAATCCTAATCCAACGTTCCTATTGGCCAGTTTGCAATCGATTGGAGACAAAGCCCGCGCGCCCATTGGACCCGGGGGGAGGCGGTCGCGCAGGCCGCGTTGACACGAAAGTAGGTCCGTGCCCGCGTCGTCATCTGCGCAGGAATTTGCGGGACGGGCTAGGGAGCTCCTCCGGCTATCTGATTGGCTGAGACAGCAGGACTAGGCCTATCAAGAGGAGCCAGGGGTGGGCACGCACTGCCCATTGGTTGGAAGGCCCTTCGCTCCTTCTGGGATGCTGACGGCCCGCGGGCGGAAGCGCAGGGCGGCCGGGAGCTCTGGACGGCGGCGGCGGAGGGATGGAGGCGGCGGCCGGTGAGTGGCGGGCCAGGGAGCGGAGCCGGGACAGGGCCTCGCCTGGGGCCCCGCCGCACCCCATCTCGGGGAGGCCACGCTGCGTCGCGCGCCTCCGGTGCGACCATCACCGGCCGGCATGGCTGGGCCAGGCCAGAGGTCGCGGCGCAGGCGTTTTCTAAACACGGTCGTTTTCCGCGTGCCCCGGATTCGATGCGGAAGGTCCGTGACCTCGGAGGGCCTGAGTCGTGGAGCTGGAGGAGGTTTTAAAGGAAACTTTGTTGAGCACCGCGTTGTAGGCGGGCGCGGTGGCGCCTGTGGGCCCCGCTACCCTGGAGGTCGCGGCCGCGGTCGCAGCTGCACCGCAGCCCGGGCAGGAGCGAGACCTTTTAAATAGGTCACGCGCGTAGTCATGAAAGTAAAACGGACGCCGGCATCACTTGCTTTTAGTTATTTGTGGAAGTGGCGCTTTAAGTTCAGAAAAGTGAAAGTTGCGCGGGACGGAATTCACACCAGTGCGGAAGATGCGTTCGCCAGGTCAGCGCCGCGGGCCCTCATGAGTAGTGGGAGCCGCATTTCTCTTCCAAGACAGCTGGAGTCCGGTACCAAAAAGAAAACATTCCTCGAACAGCACGGTCTTGTAGCACAACTCTGACAGATTAGAAATCCAGGGCTGGAGTCTTATTCCAGAGGAGAAGCCTGGAAAAGCCTGTCCTTATTATCAGGAAGGATTTACTACAAAGTAAAGGATATTACTAAGATTGGTAGAAGCTTTTTTTTTTTCTTTTTTGAGACAGGGTCTTACTATCGCTAAGGCTGGAGTGCAGTGGTGCGATCATAACTCACTGCAGCCTTGACCTCCTGGGCTCAAGCGACCCTCCGACCTCAGCCTCCTGAGTACCTGGGACCACAGGATGCACCACCCCGCCTGGCTCATTTTTTAATGTGTAGACATGAGGTCTTAATGCGTTGTTGAGAGTGGTCTGGAACTCCTGGGCTGAAGTGATCCTTCCACTTTGGCCTCTCAGAGTGCTGGGATTACAGGCGTGAGCCACTGCACCTAGTCCAAGCTTTTATTTTGTTGCGGGGAGACGGAGACTCCCTTTGTTACCCAGGCTGGAGGGCAGTGGCACAATCTCGATGACGGCTCACTGCAACCTCCACTTCCCAGATTCAAGCAATTCTCCTGCCTCAGCCTCCCAAAGAGCTGGGATAGCAGGCATGCGCCACCCTGCCTGGCTAATTTTTTTGTATTTTCAGTAGAGACGGGGTGTCGCCATGTTGGCCACGATGGTCTCGATCTCCTGACCTCGTGATCCCCCTGCCTCAGCATCCCAAAGTGCTGGGATTACAGACGTGAGCCACCGCGCCGGGCCCCAAGCTTTCTTTAAATGGGGAAAATATGCACGTAAAAATTCAGAAGGCCTAGATTGGGGAAGGAGATGGTGCTCAGCCTCCGTCCTGTGCTTCAGCACAGCCGCCCCACCCGGCAGGCTCACGCTGACTGGGCTTTGTTGAGAACGGGCTTAGGAGCTGCCTCAGTTTGCTGAGCAGTGAAACGTTCTTAGGGGAACCTTCAGGGTTGTTGTCCCGGTTCCCTGACACTAGTCCCTGCGTTTACCATGGTGCTCAGCCCAACCCACCGGACAGGCACAGCTCCCACCTCTGCCAACAAGGAAAGCCCCTGGGGGTTAACCCTGCCGCTGGCGCCAGCACCGATGGCAGTGTGGCAGTCAGGACCCAGACCTGACAGAAGTGCCCACTCCCTCTCTGCACAGGTCACTTCCAGCACCTCTTGGTGTTGCAGGGATTTAAGTCAGAATCCCTTTTATTGCCTCAGGGATGACCGCGAGGCTGTGGTCTCCGGGCTTTGTGTTTGCAGGAGTGTGGGGCTGGGGCTGGCTTTTCTGTGGCCCCGGAGGAGACCTCAGGCAGCCTCTGTAGGTCTGAGGACCTGCCTGCGTGCCAGGTTCTCCCAGGAGGCTTTGGACTTGGGGCCTTTGAACCTACCCTGAGAGGCGCATCAGGACGGGGTGGTTTTTCCACGTCATGTCTTGAGCCCCTCACATGCATCCTCCAAGGACCTGCCAGCAATGGAGCAGCTTGCTGGAGACAAGGGGCATGACCTCAGCGGTGGCGCTGGGGTGAGAAGGCAGGGGTTTTGCCAAGGTGTCTGGCACCGCGTGGCAGGGACAGGATGGGACCCTGGAAGGAAGAGGAGCTGGGGCTGTGCGGGGAGCAGCCAGCTGCCCTCACCTACTGCACATTGCAGGAGCCGAGAGCCAGGGACGCCGGTGTGCAACGCGTGGTTGTTGCCACCCTGGGCCCACAGCTGCCAGCATTCCTCCTGAGAACTGGAGGCGCAGGGCAGCCTCTGCTGCCTCTGCCGAGCCCCGGGTGCATGGACTGGGGTAAGGGTGGAGTCTATTTGGTTTCGTTAGAATTAGCAGGGGGCTGGCAGTCTCATGATCATGACACTCAGGTGTGTGAGCTTGCACACGCCTGCGCATGAAGGAGCGCACGCACCCTTGCACGTCCCGAGAGGAGAGTTGGGCAGTTTCTGCTTTGAGCGGCACAGCCTCAGGCGGGTGCAGGGAGTGCCATAGTCTTAGAGGGACCCCTCTGGGTCTGGGGCTGCAGGGGACCTGCCTGGAGGTCTTTACATCAGGGCGAAGCCAGGCAGGGGCTGCCTCTGGCTCTGGCGATTCACCACTGCCCCGCTCAGAATGTGGGTGCAGGAGGTGGTGGGTGACCCCGTGTGTGGGCACAGTGGGCACCAGGAGCCCTGACCTCTGTCGTGTTTCTCACCAGAGCCTGGAAACCTGGCGGGCATCAGGCACATCATCCTGGTCCTCTCAGGAAAGGGGGGCGTTGGGAAAAGCACCATCTCAACGGAGCTGGCCCTGGCCCTGCGCCATGCAGGCAAGAAGGTGAGCGCCCCGCCCCTCACTGGGCGGAGCCCCGGGCAGCCACCTGCATCCCAGCAGAGGCCTGGCGGTGCCCCGGCCTAGGCTGTGCCCCTCCTTGCAGGTGGGGATCCTGGACGTGGACCTGTGTGGCCCCAGCATCCCCCGCATGTTTGGGGCACAGGGCAGGGCCGTGCACCAGTGTGACCGCGGCTGGGCGCCCGTCTTCCTGGACCAGGAGCAGAGCATCTCGCTCATGTCCGTGGGCTTCCTGCTGGAGAAGCCGGACGAGGCCGTGGTGTGGAGGGGCCCGAAGAAGAACGGTAATGGCTGGGCAGCCTGTCCGCTGTTCTGACGAAGGTGTTAGCACTGGCGCCGGCCTCCCCCGTGGAAATGCCCCCCTCCAACAGCCAGGCCTGTGCTTGGGACCCGCACAGGACACCCGCGACCAGGCCCAGGGCTCTGGCTGGGGGTGTCTCGAGTTGGGTCTGTGCTGCCACACAGCCGACCCCCATTCCCGGTTAGAGGGAGCGGGGTCTGCTGAGACCCTGGCCACGGCATGCAGGGACCTGGGGCCCCCGTGGGGCAGGTCGTCAGGCGGAGCTGAGGGGTTCTGGTGCCTCTGGAGCAGGTGGCATTAGACGCCCCCAGAGGCAGGGAGAGCCTGGTGGGAGTGAGGCGCAGGCTCTGGGTGCACCAAGGGGGCGTCTACCACAGAGAATCTGGGTGCTCCCATGTGTGGCTACAGACCCCTGGAGAGTCCTGGCTCCGTGTTCTGATATGGGGCGTTGGGGAGTCGGGGGGGCTCTGCGGGCAGGGGCTGGATGCTGGAGAAAGGGACGCTGTAGACGGCCCTGGCCCCATCTTTGCACTCCTGGTCAGGGTCTGGCCGGCTCCTGCATCGCTCCAGGGCCTCCCGAGAGCCTGTGATGGAGGCTGGTGGCAAGTGACACGTGATGGGCTGCAGCTCCTCGGCCTGACCTGGCTGGTTCTTAGTGGCACAGGGCCACGTGTGCAGACCTGCCCTGTCCTGACCGCCCCATCTGTCCCGTCTTTGCAGCGCTGATAAAGCAGTTTGTGTCCGACGTGGCCTGGGGGGAGCTGGACTACCTGGTGGTGGACACGCCCCCGGGGACCTCTGATGAGCACATGGCTGCCATAGAAGCCCTGCGCGCCTACCAACCCCTGGGGGCCCTCGTGGTCACCACACCCCAGGTACCCCTGCGGCACCTCCCCAAGTCCCTGGGGGCGGCTTCCCAGTGGGCTGGGCGGGTCTCCCTGCCTGTGCGCCTGGCCGAGCCCAGCAGACCGCCGCCTTGGCTCCTGCCCCTCAGGCGGTGTCCGTGGGGGATGTGAGGCGCGAGCTGACCTTCTGCAGGAAGACGGGCTTGCGGGTGATGGGGGTCGTGGAGAACATGAGCGGCTTCACCTGCCCACACTGCACAGTGAGTCCCGGGGGTGGCAGGGGGACCGAGGCAGCGCCTGACCCGGGGGGGTGGCAGGTAGGCCGAGGCGGGGCCTTGGGTGGCGCTGGGCTCACTGCCATCTCCTAGGAGTGCACCAGCGTCTTCTCCAGGGGCGGCGGGGAGGAGCTGGCCCGGCTCGCCGGGGTGCCCTTCTTAGGTGAGTGTTCCAAGCTGGTGCTGGGGTCCCGGCCTCCCATTCCGTCTCTGCCCTGGGTGGGTTTGACCTCCGTGCCCCCAGTGCCCGAGGGAGGGGAGGGGATGCGAACTGTTTCTTCCTCTCTCCTCGGGCCACACGCCGCACCACTGCGACCTCATCCACCCGCGCCCTTCTCAAGGCCCTCTGCAGGCACACGGGTGGTTCGGGTGCGTCCGCTTTTGGCCAGCTGAGCCCGTGCTGGGAGCGGGAGGTGCAGACACAGCGCCACACCTCCCCTGTGCCCTGCAGGCTCTGTGCCCCTGGACCCCGAGCTCATGAGGAGCCTGGAGGAGGGTCACGACTTCATCCGGGAGTTCCCCGGGAGCCCCACCTTCACCGCACTCACCGCCATAGCGCGGAAGATTCTGGACGCCACGCCCGCAGGCCTCCCCTGACTAAGGCCACCTCGAAGCCGCCTTCCAGAGCCACCGAGGGCTCTGCTCCAGCCTCTCAGAGAAACGGAGAGGGCTCGGTTCCCGGGCCCTGCGGGGGCAGGCCCAGGCGGCGTCAACGGGAGAGCGGCTCCCTGACCAGCCTGCCGCAGGGATGTAGCAGGCACCAGCAGCTCTGCCTGGTTGGCCTGTGGCTGAGAGGACAGCTCGGGCCCTGGTGCTGTGGCCTGGGTGCCCTGCAGCTGTGAGACGGGGGCGGCCTGGACGCTCCTCCCATCCACGTTTCCACCTGTGCCCCTGGCAGCCGCGTGTCCACACGGTTAGCAGAGCTCAGGATTTCTGCAGTCCTCAGGTGACCGCGGGCCACCGGCACCCTGGGGTCACTGTCACCTGCGTGAAGCTGGGGGAGGGCTCCCTAAGGGGGCGAACGGACCTCAGCCCTGTCTTGTGACTGTAGAGGAGCCTACCATTAAACGTGTCCACTGCTGTGATGACGAGTTGGATGTTTCTAGAGTCTTCTGTCCTTCGGGGTCAGATAGCACCTGCTTCTGTAAGTTCCTGGCCTGGGCTGGGCCGGGCCGGCAGGTTCGTTAGCTTCGTTGTCAACAAGCGCCTGGGTACAGGTGCTGATGCATTTGCATCAAATTTGGTGGGAATTTGGGGAGATTTTGTGATGAACCTGAGAGCCGGGCCCTTTGCTGTGGAAGAATGGCCTCCCTGGGACACTGCGGGACCCCTGCTGGGACTGAGACCCGAAGTCGGGTTGAGAAGGGAGCTCCAATCCCAGGGGCCTCTTGCACCTCTTCTCAGTGAGACCTGAAAGGAGAGCCGTTCCAGAAAGCAGGACGCATTGTTTTTCCCAAAGGAGGAGCTCAGCCTTCAGCAGAGGACCCTGGAGGTGGGGGTTGGGAACCAACCTGGGCAGTCCCCGGGCGGGTGGGAGGATGCCAGGCGCACCTGGGCCAACAATGCCAGTGCCCTGAGGGGGCAGAGAAGACCAATGCCGGGGGCATCCGCAGGGGGTGCAGCTTCCCACGCTAGACTGACGGCCTGCCTGGGGCTCACTCCTCACCCCACCTCAGCCTCACCCTGGCTGCCTAGACCACACCCCTTGGGACACTGCCTGGCCCTCAGGGCGATGCCTGGAAGAGGAGGGGTGACATGTAGAGCTCCCGGGGATTTGAGTTGGGGCCATCATTCCTGGGGGATGTCCTGCAGGGAGCCCGAGGGGCAGCCGCAGGGACCAGGAAGACACACAGGTGTGGGGCAGTTGGCCAGGGCGGTGGCAGGGCAGGATCCAGACAGGGGCCCTGGCCATGGCTGAGCCGGGTAGGACAGAGGTGAGGAGACCAAGGCGCACCCCAGGCAACGCCGTCCTCCCCCACCCTAAGCCAGGTGGTTTTTTTGAGACAGGGTCTTGCTCTGCCGCCCAGGCTGGAATGCGGTGGCACAGTCTCGGCTCACGGCAGCCTGTACCTCCCGGGCTCCAGTGATCCTCCTGCCTCAACCTCCCTAGGATCACAGGCATGGGCCACCATGCTCGGCTAATTTTTTTTTTTTTTTTTTTTTTTGGTAGAGATTGGGTCTCTCTTAGTGTTGCCCAGGCCGGTCTCTTAAATTCCTGGGCTCAAGTGATCCGCCCACCTCGGCCTCCCAAAGCTCTGAGACCACAGCTGTGCGCCGTGCACCCCGCCTCCTTCCCTGGTTTCACGCTCGCAGTCACGCACCGTGCCTGTTAGATTCAATTGCCTTTGCCTTTAATTGATGACAGCTGGGGGCCGCCATGCCTTCCACCCAGTCAGGCCCTTCTGTCTTTCAGCAAGTGAACAGCGCGGGGCTGCGTGCCTGCCAGGCCCCTGAGGACACTGAGGACCTGTCCCCAGCACAGGGTGAGCCAGGCGGGGGCCCGAGTCCGGGGCCCTGGTCAGCAGGGAGCGAAGTGGGCCTCGCCGAGGTCCCGCAGGTCGAGCCCCACGACCTCGGGCGGGCTGGCACAGGTGATGTTGTTGTAGGTGTACGTGGGGGGTTGGCAGTCGTCCCCCTCACAGATGGCCTGGACGAAGCGGGGCACGGCATTGGGGTTCTGCAGGGCAAAGTCCCGCAGCGCCTTGAGGGGGCAGCTGCAGTCCCAGGGGTTGCCCTCCAGCCACAGGCGCTCCAGGCCAGGGGGCTGCGGCGTGAAGGTCCGCAGTGAGTTGTTCCTGAGGTTGAGGTAACGCAGCCGCCCCAGCGGTGCCAAGAGGCTGCCGGGCAACGCCTCCAGGCGGTTGTGCGAGACGTCCAGCCAGAAGGCCCGCTGCAGGGGGCCCAGGGCATCCGCCGGCAGCTCCGCCAGGCGGTTGTGGGAGAGCAGCAGGTACTCCAGCTTGCCCAGGCCCTGGAAGAGCTGGTGGGGCAGGTGCGTGAGCTGGTTGGAGGTCAGGTCGAGCTCTAGCAGCTCCGCCAGCCCCCACAGGCTCTGCTCCTCAATGCCCACGAGGCCGTTGTCCTTGAGGAAGAGCCGGCGGAGCCCCGAGAGGCCGGCAAAGGTGTGCGGGCGGATGCGGCCCAGGCAGCTGCCCTGCAGGTGCAGGCTGTGCAGCTTGCCCAGGCCCCGGAACACCTGCTCCGGAAGGTTCCGGAGACAGTTCCCAGAGAGGTTCATGACCGCCACGTTGGTGAGGCCGAGGAAGGCGCCCACCTTGATCTCCTGGAGCTGGTTGTGGTCTAGCGTGAGCACCTCAAGTTGCCCCAGGCCCTCAAAGCTGCGCTCGGCCAGCTGCCGGATGCGGTTGTGGCCCAGCTGGAGCTCCTCCAGGAAGTGCAGGTCCTCGAAGGTGCGGGGCCGCAGGCTGGCGATGGCGTTGTGGGACAACCGCAGCACGCGCAGGCCCAGCAAGCCGGGGAACGTGTCCTCCAGGAGGCCAGCCACGCGGTTGTGGGACAGATCCAGCCATCGCAGCGCCTTCAGGCCCAGGAAGGCGCCCGGGGCCACGGCAGCGATGAGGTTGCGGTCCAGGTAGAGTTTCTGGAGCCGGGGCAGCTGCGCGAACACGTTGGCCTTGATGGCCCGCAGCGCGTTCCTGCTCAGGTCCAGCTCTCGGAGCTCGGCCAGGCCGCTGAACAGTGCGGGCTGCAGGTAGGCCAGCCTGTTGCCCGCCAGCACCAGCTCGCGCAGGCCGCCCAGACCACGGAACGCCGCGTCGGGGAGCACAGCCAGGCTATTCCAGCCAAGGTTGAGGTCCCAGAGGTTACCGAGGCCCTCAAAGAGCCCGTCCTCCAGCCTGCTCAGGCGGTTGTTGCCGAGGCCCAGCGAGGCCAGCGCGGGTGTGTGCGCAAAGGTGCCGACCGCCAGGCTGCGCAGCTGGTTCCGCTCCAAGTGCAGGTGGCACAGGTTCTCCAGGCCCAGCAGTGCCTGCGGCTCCAGGCTGCCCAGCTGGCCACTCTGCAAGTTGAGGAAGGCCAGGCTGGAGAGGTTCCGGAAAGCCGCCGGGGGGATGGATGAGAGGTTGTTGCTGTCCAACCACAGGGCTTGGGTGCCGCCCGGGATCCCGTCAGGCAGGCGCGTGAGGTTCCTGGAGCTGCAGAAGACGCTGAGCTCATCCGCCTCCTCATCGTAGCTGCAGGCACAGGTGGCCGGGCACGCTGGGCCCTCGGCTTCCCCCGGCGTTCCGGGCTCTGATCCCTCCAGGCTGCGGGGGCCCAGTGCCACCCAGGATAGCAGCAGCAGCGCCAGGGCCAGGCCTCCTGCAGGGGGGAGAGGCTTGGGGAGGCGGCCCGAGGAGGGCTCTGCCCGAGTGAGCCTGATACCAGCACAGCCGGAAGCAGTGCTCAGGTGTGAACTGAGGCTCGAGGTCATCCGCTGAGATGCGAAGAAGCCGGTGAGCCCCACACGTCCTCTGGCCCAAAAGCTGACGCTGCGCTCCCCACCCCATGGGACAGAGGAGTGGCCGGCCCGCCCGCTGCACAGACGCTGAGGGCTTGGCTCTCTAGCTCTGCGCAGGCCACGTGGGCTCGGCCAGGCTGGGTCTCGGGCTGTCTGGCATGTGGCAGCCGCACCCCCAAGGCAGGCACTTGAGCCAGGCCAGGTTGCCACGTTGGCCTAGAGGAAGGGGAGGGAACTGAGCCATTGGCCAAGGTCCGGCCATCTTCCGAACATTCTGGAACAGGTCTAGGTGGGCACTCGCTCACTGCCCTCAGAGGCTGGACAGGGAGCTGGGCACCTCCTGCCCCAGTTAGGTCCCCTCAGCGGGGTCTCACCTGCCTGCATCCAGGTCTTGGGTGCTCGGGGGGGACCGGGGCACCGCTGTTGGGGGACAGGTAGGAACCCCGGACTGTCAGTCACCGAGGCTCACATTGCCTTTCAGGACAAGGGGCCACAGGCCTCACAGACCCGGCCAGCAGCCTCCCAAGCAGTGATGACCCAAAACCTCCCCTGTACGCCCCCCCCATCCTCAGAGGGTATGGAATAGCTGGGATGCTGGCAGGGACAGCGAGGTGGGGTCCCCCTGACTGCCCTTCTGCCATGATGGGTTGGGGGTGGCCTGAGCCAGCTCTGAGCTCAGCTCAGGCTTGGGGGTGGCCGAAGCCGCAAGGGGTCACCCCACAGAGACAGTGGGGTGTGAGCCAACATCTCCTGCCTGGGCTGGGCTATGACGCAGGCTGAGGGGCACCTCCCGTTGCCATTCTGGGGCCTGAAGGCTCCGGCCTGTGCCTGGTCCCCCTGCCCTGCGCTGCCGCCAGTGTCCTTAGGGTGAAGGACACAGACCCTCTGGTGCCAGGCACAGCTGCATCTTCCCTGCCAACCCCAGCAGATGCATTTCCGACTGTGGGCTCCCCAGTCTCTGGGGGGGACTTCCTGGGGGTCACCCCTGGCCTCTCCCCAGTGGGCTCAGGGTCACGGACTGGCCACCCCCAGAGCAGGTGGCGGGGTGCTGGGGGGCCTCACCTTTCCTCAGGGCCATCCCGCGTGCAGGGCAGGCGGCAGGCAGGCAGCAAGGGAGGGTACGTCTGCTGCGCCGGCCACCCCTGCCCTCTGGATTTCCCCACTGCGGGGCAGCCCGCGCCTGTCACCTGGCTGACCCAACCCAGCTGGCCCTACCCAGCTGGCCCTGGCTCTGTTAACCCCCTCGTGCCGGGCAGCCGGTGTCCGCCCGGAGCCCTGGGGTGCAGACAGCGCAGGGGTGAGGGAGCTTCCGTCGGGGTCCAAGGTGGGCCGTGATGTGGCCCTGGGGGCTGATGGCCAGTGCCCGGGCCCTATGCAGGGCTGACGGGGGAGGGCTGGGCAGCGAGGTCGGGGTGGCCACCTGCAGCAACCTGGGAGAGGCTGGGGCTTGAGGCAGGTTTGGGGAGCCCAGGACTTTACCAGTTCCTGTTGCCGGCAGGGTGCCCCCTGGGAAGCTCCTGGGGTCTTGACCTCACCCCTGGCCTGAGCAGCCAGCCAAGTGGGCCTCAGGGGCTGCCTCCCCTTCCCCGCGCCCCACCCAGCCATCCACCCGCCCTCCCGGGGGTTCCCTAAAGCCTGGGTGGGAGCTGCCATTTGTTCTTCAGGCCCATGGTGCTGTCCAGGGCCCAAGCTCGCCCCACCTCTCCCACTGCCCCGCCCCCAGCCTCTTCTAGGAACGCCTGGCAGGGCTGCAGGCGCCTGTTTGCTTTTGCCCTGCACCATCCTCGGGGAAAGTGTGGGGGTGGCCTGGCCATGGGAGCCAGGTCTTGTGCCCCAGACAAGCCTCACCTGCCCCTTGCTGTGCCCCAAGGCTCTGGTGAGGGCCTGGCCGCCCCACAGTCACCGCTTGTGTGCAGAGAGGCCACAGGAATGTGTGCCCAGCCATGTCCGAGGCCACCCCTGGGCTCCTCCTCCACCTGCCTCCAGCGGCCCCTCGTTCCCCTCCACCTGCTCAGACCACTTCCCAGTCAGTGGCTGTCTCCACCAGGGCCTGAGCCGCTGCAGCCCCTCCTCTCCAGGTCCCTGCAGGCCCCTCCCCTGGCTGTCAGCGGGGCCTGCCCACCAGTCCCTCGGCAGTGGGAAAGCGTTCAGGGAAGCAGCCGGGAGGGGCGCAGGTGGGGGCAGAGCCAGGGCTGGGGGAGACCGCAGCTCTCCAGGGCCCTACCCCATCCGCAGCTCCGAGCTGTGGGAAGCTGCCGACCCACTGTCATCATCTTCCCTTTATCAAGAATTGATCATTTTCCAGGTGGCGTCTCGGCTCCTCTTCTGAGAAATTATAGATCCACGGGGAGAAAGTCCACACCCAGAAAAACCCACGATCCGTTTACTCAGCAGAAAACGCGGACTCAGCAGGGGCCTGGGGCCAGTGGACCTGGGCGGCCTCCTCTCAGGAGAAGTCCCCGTGTGGGGGCCCCTGGCCTGTGTCAGGCCACACACCACACCTGGGAGCCCTGCACGCTCCAGGCGGGAAGGGAGACTGTGTCCCCGTTCTCTTCCTTTGGGAGAGGCCGAGCGTCGTGGGCAGGCAGAGCCTCACCAGGGTTGCGGCAGCTGGGGAAGGGGCTCCAGGCCTCTGATGCCTGTGGTAACACCGAGGCCTACACACACACATTCAGCCCACTGAGTTCCAGAGGCCGCCATCACTGCCACCACCCCCGATGGCCCCACTCCCCGTGGCCTGTCCTGGCTCAAGGCCGGTGGCCTCCCAGGCTCCTGTCTTCAGGCTGCACAGAGCCTGGCTTTCTGTAGGACAGGACCGGAGGGAGGTGAGGCCATGTCTAGGTCAAATCCTGGAATGCAACTGTCCCTTACTGTTAGCAGCAATGCCAGCAAGCCCTATGGCTCCGCATCCTGTGGGCACACACCTGTCCACACTCAGGCCGTTGGCAAGCGGATGGTGGCCGCCACCGGGGAGACCGAGCATCTTGTCTAGCACACGGCCGCAGGGTCATCCGGCCTCAGCCACTGCTGGTTGCAGTATCTTGCCAATTTTCTAGTTAGCTGGCTGATTTCTGACTTGCAAGACACAAGGAAGACCAAAAGCTTTCTGCACGCACACCTGTCAGGTATGTGGCCGGTGGTCTCTGTCACACTGTGTGGCCTTTCCATGCTCTCATTAGGATTCTGGTGAGTTGTTTGTTTGTTTGTTTTTGAGATGGAGTTTCGTTCTTGTTACCCAGGCTGGAGTGCAGTGGCGCAGTCTCGGCTCACTGCAACCTCTGCCTCCCAGGTTCAGGCAATTCTTCTGCCTCAGCCTCCCAAGTACTGAGATTGCAGGCATGAGCCACCACGCCTGGCTCATTTTTTTTTTTATTTTATTTATTTTTTGAGACGGAGTCTCACTCTGTCGCCAGGGCTGGAGACCAGTGGCATGATCTCAGCTCACTGCAACCTCTGCTTCCCAGGTTCAAGCGAGTCTTCTGCCTCAGCCTCCCAAGTAGCTGGGATTACAGGTGCCCGCCACTAAGCCCAGCTAATTTGTTGTATTTTTAGTAGACACAGGGTTTCACCATAATGGCCAAGGTGGTCTCGAAGTCCTGACCTCATGATTCACCCATCTCAGCCTCCCAAAGTGCTGGGATTACAGGTGTGAACCACCGTGCCCAGCCCCTAATTTTGTATTTTTAGTAGAGATGGGGTTTCTCCATGTTGGTCAGGCTGGTCTCAAACTCCCGACCTCAGATGATTTGCCCACCTCGGCCTCCCAAAGTGCTGGGATTACAGGTGTGAGCCACTGGGCTGGTGAGAGTTCTTAATTTTAATTAAGACGATGTCCTGGCCAGGTACGGTGGCTCACGCCTGTAATCCCAGCACTTTGAGAGGTCGAGGCAGGTGGATCACAAGGTCAGGAGTTCAAAACCAGCCTGACCAACATGGTGAAACCCTGTCTCTACTAAAAATACAAAAATTAGCCAGGCGTGGTAGCACAAGCCTGTAATTCCAGCTACTCAGGAGGCTGAGGCAGGAGAATCACTTAAACCCGGGAGGTGGAGGTTGCAGTGAGCCGAGATCGTACCATTGTACTCCAGCCTGGGCAACAGAGTGAAACTCCATCTCAAAAAAAAAAAAAGACGACGTCCCTTAAATGTTGAGCTTGATTCCTCAAATACCAACAACAAAGATGGTGATACAGTTCGACTGTGTCCCCACCCAGATCTCACCTTGAATTACAATAATTCCCACGTGTCAAGGGCAGGGCCAGGTGGAAATAACTGAATCATGGGGAAGTCTTCCCCATACTGTTGTGGGTAGTGAGTTAGTCTCATGACACCTGATGGTTTTATAAATGGGAGTTCCCCTGCAGACGCGCTCTCGCCTGCCACCATGGAAGACCCTGTGCCTTCTGACATGATTCCGAGGCCTCCCCAGCCATGTGGAACTGTGACTCCATTAAACCTCTTTCCTTTATAAATTACCCAGTCTCCGGTATGTCTATCAGCAGCATGAGAAAAGACTAATACAGTAAATTATTACTGTAATAATTATTATTACAGTGGGACACTGCTGTAAAGATACCCAAAAATGTGGAAGTGACTTTGGAACTGGGTAACAGGCAGAGGATGGAACCATTTGGAGGGCTCAGAAGAGGACAGGAGGATGTGGGAAAGTTTGGCACTTCCCAGACTTGCTGAATGCCTTTGACCAAAATGCTCATAGTGATACGGCCAACAAAGTGCGGGCTGAGGTGGTCTCCGCGAGGAGGAACTTGTTGGAAACTGGGATAAAGGTGACTCTTGCTGTGCTTTAGCAGAGACTGGTAGCATGTTGCCTCTGCCCTAGAGATTGGTGGAACTTCGAACTTGAGAGAGATGATTTAGGGCATCTGGTGAAAGAAATTCCTTTTTTTTGTTTTTGAGATGGAGTCTCGCTTTGTCACCCAGGCTGGAGTGCAGTGGTGTGATCTCGGCTCACTGCAACCGCTGCCTCCCATGTTCAAGCAATTCTCCTGTCTCAGCCCCCTGAGCAGCTGGAACTACAGAAGTGCGCCGTCATACCCAGCTCATTTTTGTATTTTTAGTAGAGACGGGGTTTCACCATGTTGGCCAGGAGGGTCTTGATCTCCTGCCTTTTGTGATCTGCCCACCTGGGCCTCCCAAAATGCTGGGATTACAGGCGTGAGCCACTGCAGCCAACCAGTGAAAGAAATTTCTAAGCAGCAACGTGTTCGAAAGGTGACCTGGGTGCTGTGTTAAAAGCATTCAGTTTTATGTATTCACAAAGATATGGTTTGGAATTGGAGCTTTAGTTTAAAAGGGAAGCCAACCATAAAAGGCTGAAAAATTTGCAGCATAGTGATGCCATAAAAAAGCCCATTTTCTGAGGAGAAATTTAAGCTGGCTGCAGAAATTTGCATAACAAGGAGCCAAATGTTAATCACAAAGACAGTGCGGAAAATGTCTCCAGGGCATGTCAGAGGCCTTCAGGACAGCCCCTCCCATCACAGGTCCCGAGGCCTAGGAGGAAAAAATGGTTTAGTGGACCGGGCCCAGGGCCTTGCTGCTTTGTACAGTCTTGGATGCCCTGCCTCCCAGCCATGGCGAAAGGGAGCCAAGGTACAGCTCAGACTGTTGCTTCAGAGGGTGCAAGCCCCAAGCCTTGGCAGTTTCCATGTAGTGTTGGGCCTACAGATGCCCAGAAGTCAAGAATTGAGGTTTGGGAGCTGGGTGCAGTGGCTCACACCTGTAATCCCAGCAGCACTTTGGGAGGCTGAGGCAGGTAGTTCACCTGAGGTCAGGAGTTTGAAACCAGCCTGGCCAACATGGCAAAACCCTGTCTCTACTGAAAATACAAAAATTAGTCAAGTGTGGTGATGCGCACCTGTAGTCCCAGCTACTTGGGAGGCTGAGGTGGGAGGATCACTTGAACCTGGGAGGCGGAAGTTGCAGTCAGCCAAGATCATGCCACTGCACTCCAGCCTGGGTGACAGAGCAAGACTCCATTAAAAAAAAAAAAAAAAAGGTTTGGGAACCTCTGCCTAGATTTCAGAGGCTGTATAGGAACACTTGGATTTCCAGGCAGAAGTGTGCTGCAGGGGCAGAGTCTTCACAGAGAATCTCTGCTAGGGCAATACGGACGGGAAATGTGGGGTTGGATCCCCGCAGAGTCCCTACTGGGACACTGCCTAGTGGAGGTGTGAGAAAAGGGCCACCATCCTCCAGACCCCAGAATGGTAGATCCACTGGCAGCTTGCACCATGCACCTGGAAAAGCCACAGACACTTGACACGAGCCTGTGAAAGCAGCTGGGAGGGGGGCTGTACCCTGCAAAGTCACAGGGGTGGAGCTGCCCAAGGCCTTGGGAACCCACCTCTTGCATCAGTGTGATCTGGATGTGAGACATGGAATCAGAGGAGATCATTTTGTAGCTTTAAGATGTGACTGCCCTGTTGGATTTCGGACTTGCATGGGGCCTGTAGCCCCTTTGTTTTGGCCAGCTTCTCCTGTTTGGAATGGATGTATTTACCTAATGCCTGCACCTTTGATTTTACAGGCTTATAGGCAGAAGGGACTTGCCTTGTCTCAGATGAGACTTTGGACTTGGACTTTTGGATTAATGCTGGAATGAGTTAAGACTTTGGGGGACGGCTGGAAGGGCATGATTGTGTTTTGAATTGTGAGGACATGAGGTTTAGGAGGGGCCAGGGGCGGGATGATATGGTTTGGCTGTGTCCGCACCCAAATATCATGTTGTAGTTCCCATAATCCGCACACGTGTGAGAGGGACCCGGTGGAGACAGCTGAATCAGGGGCTTGGTTCCCTCCATCCTGTTCTCTTGAGAATGAGTTCTCATGAGATCTGATGGGTTTATAAGGGGCTTCCCCCTTCACTGGGCACTCATTTCTATCTCCTGCTGCCACGTGAAGAAGGACTTGTTTGCTTCTCTTCCCACCATGATTGTAAGTTTCCTGAGGCCTCGCCAGCCTTGCAGAACTGCGAGTCAGTTAAACCTCTTTTCTTTATAAATTGCCCACTCTCAGGCAGTCCTTTATAGCAATGTGAGAATGGACTAATACAGATGGGAAAATAATGGCAACATTCTTTTTTTTTTTTTTTTTTTTTTTTTTTTTTTTTTTTTTT
>NC_045450.1:1176533-1198287 GCF_002776525.5 Piliocolobus tephrosceles | reverse complement strand
TCTGTCGCCCAGGCTGGAGTACAGTGGCCGGCTCTCAGCTCACTGCAAGCTCCGCCTCCCGGGTTTACGCCATTCTCCGGCCTCAGCCTCCGGAGTAGCTGGGACTACAGGCGGCCGCCACCTCGCCCGGCTCGTTTTTTGTATTTTTTTTTTAGTAGAGACGGGGTTTCACCGTGTTAGCCAGGATGGTCTCGATCTCCTGACCTCGTGATCCGCCCGTCTCGGCCTCCCAAAGTGCTGGGATTACAGGCTTGAGCCACCGCGCCCGGCCGGGAAAATGGCAACATTCTTAATGTCCTCTATTTTATTTTTATGGTTTTAAGTACTATTTTGTGCAGACACTGTCCTGTTTTCCCTTCTAATCAGTCTCCTAAGAGGGAGAGGCCAAGCTCAGGGTTAACTGTTCCCATGTGGGGTTTACCATCAGCCTCTGTGCCGTTTAGTGGAAGGGCTGTCACTGGCTATCATAAATCAAGCCCATCTAAGCCTGGGCCCCTTTCTGGATTCTTGGTCCCCTCTGTCTGTCCACTGCCACGCTCTCTGCACAGTGGGGACTTTTTGGTAAGCTGGAGTTTTTCTTTCTTTTTGGAGACATGGTCTTGCTGTTTCCCAGGCTGGAGTGCAGTGGTGCCATCTTGGCTCACTGCAGCCTCAATCTCCCAGGCTCAGGTGATCCTCCCACATCAGCCTCCCAAGTAGCTGGGACTTACAGGCGTGGTGTGTGCCACCAAGCTCAGCTAATTTTTATTTTTTTATTGAGATGGGGTCTCCCTGTCATTCTCAGGAAATTCTCATATCTGGTAGAGTAGGGCCTCATTCTTCAAGAGCATCTTGGCTCTTCCCAGTCCTCTGTGTTTCCATGTAAACCTTGGAAGCAGCTGTTGAGTCTCTAAAACAAAACCAAATTCTGAGTGGCGCTGCAGTCTGTGATGTCTTCCTGTACTGAGTCTTCCAACCTGGGGACATGCAGTATTTCCTTCTTTACCAAGGACCTGTGTCTCTCGCGTTTTTGTAGATTTTCTACGTTGTACTCTTGCATGGATATTTTTAGGTTCTTTTCCTATATGATTGTTGCTTTTGATACTATTGTGCATTATTATTTTCCCTCCTCAATTTCATCTGCTGTTTGTCAGGGCTGGAATTGTTTTCTAGACAGGTTGGGATAACTAAGTATGAAGTAATGTGTTCCCTTTACCCTATGATTCTGCTTCTAAAACAGTTTTACTGATTTATAATTTACAGAGCATAAAATTCCCTCACTGTAAGTGTGCAGTCGGTGACAGGAAATGCATGCTGTGCGGACAGCGCTGCCCTCCGCCTTTCCGACATGAGCCGCGTGCTCTGCATCTGGTTTCTTCCCTGGATGCGGTGTTTTGGAGGCTCGTCCATGCCGTCACACGGAGCAATGCTTCATGCTTTACAGCTGAACGATGCTCCGCTCTGTGGCCTCATTTGTTCATGGATCCTTCTTAGTTGTTGGAAGCCTGGGCTGTTTCCATTTGGGGATACTGTGAAAAATGGTACTCTATTTATGTGCAAGTCTTTGGACACAGGTTTCACTTTTCTTGGGTACAGTCTTAGGGGCGGAGTTGCTGGTTCATAGTGTTGTATGTCTTTTGAAAAACTTTTCCAGTGTGGGCATACTTTTTTATTTTTTTTTTAAAGACGGAATCTCACTCTTACCGCCCAGGCTGGAGTGCAGTGGCACAATCTCGACTCACTGCAACTTCCATCTCCCGGGATCAAGCAATTCTCCTGCCTCAGCCTCCCGAGTAGCTGAGATTACATGCACCCACCACCATGCCCGGCTAATTGTTTTATTTTTAGCAGAGACGGAGTTTCACCATGTTGGCCTGGCTGCTCTCGAACTCCTGACCTCAGATGATCTGCCCACCTTGGCCTCCCAAAGTGCTGGGATTACAGTTGTGAGCCCCGACGCCCAGCCACGTGTACTGTTTTACAAGGTATGCGAGTTTCAGTTGTCCCACATCCTCACCAGCATTTGGTATGTTCCTGTAAAGCTATTCCCACTCATGTTTTTCTGTTAACTAGTGATGTCAAACCTCTTCATGTGTTTATTGGCCATTCTAATGTCAGTCTTTAGTGACATAATCTAAGTTACCCTTTTGTTTTTATTTTTTTAACATGTTCAAAGCTGCTGGATACTCATTTTCAATTGGGTTATGTTCTTGAGTTGTGTAAGATTTTGTATATTACTTACAACTCTCAGTGGTGGATCAACAAGGAAAAAAAAAAGACTGGCAAATATTTTTCCCAGCCTGTGGCTTCTCTTTTTTTTTTTTTTTTTTTTAAAGCTGTCTTTTGGCCCAGTGTGGTGGCTCCCATCTGTAATCCCAGCACTTTGGGAGGCTGCTACTCGGGAAGCTGAGGCTGGGGCTGGAGAATTGCTTGAGGCTGCAGTGAGCCATGATCATGCCACTGCACTCCAGCCTGGTTAACAGGGCAAAGCCTCATCTCAAAAAGAATGAAAAAAAAAGTTGTCTTTTTAAAGTACAAAAGTTTTTCATTGTGACAAGTTCCAACTGATTTTTTTTTTCTCTAACAACTCTTTGCCTAACCTAAGATGACAGAGATGTTCTCCTACAGCTGCTTCTGAAAGTTTGGTGGCTTCAGCTATTATATTTAGGTCTGATATCCGTTCTGAGTTACTTTATGAGGATATGAGGAAGGGTCTCAAGTCACTTCTTCCACAGATATCGAATTGTCCCAACACCGTCTGTCAGACTCTCCTTTTCCCAATTGAACGTCTTGGCATTTTTGTTGAACAATCAGATGGCCATGGATACAAGGATTTATTCTAAACTCTGATCTGTTATTCTTCATACCCTTCCTTACACCACTGTCACACTTTATTTTTGAGACAGAGTTTTGCTCTTGTTGCCCAGGCTGGAGTGCAGTGGCACCTCCTGGGTTCAAGCGATTCTCCTGCCTCAGCCTCCCGAGTAGCTGGGATGACAGGCATGGGTCACCACACCCGGCTAATTTTTGTATTTTTAGTAGAGACGGGGTTTCACCGTGTTGGCCAGGCTGGTCTCGAACTCCTGACCTCAGGTGATCCACCCACCTTGGCCTCCCAAAGTGCTGGAATTACCTGTGTGAGCCACCGCGCTCGGCCCCTGCTGGGATCTTAATAGGACCTGCATGGGATCTATGGGCCCATCTGGGGAGACGGAAATCGTAACAGGAGTCTCGTTCCCAATGACTGTGGGTTGTCTTTCCATTTTTCTCAGCAAATAGCTTCTATTTTCAGTGTATAAATTGTCCGTTTCCCTCACCAGGTGGTTCCTAAGTGCGTGTTCTAGTTTCCATGCTGGTGACTGGAATCTGAGTTTTGTTTGGATGGTTCGTAGTCTATAGAAAGGTGATGAATCTGTTAACTCTGGATCCGGAGGCCCAGCTGAACTTCCTTTTTCCAGTTGTGTGAGTCCCATAGGCCTTGCTCTGTAGAGGACCCTTGTGCTATGAATAGACACTTTTACTTTTTCCAATGTGTGTGTGTGGGGTTTTTTTTTTAAGCATCTTATGAAACGCCTTGTTCTGCCTTTAGAGGGAACCACTGTCACCCACCATGAACTACGCCACCCGCTTGGGAGGCAGAATAATGTTCACTGCAAAGATGGCCACATTCTGACGCCTGGGCCCTGGGATGTGAGGCCGCACCACCCAGAGAGGTGCCAATTTCAGGTCAGTTCCCCAAAATGGAGTAGCTTGGGTTTTCCAGGCGACCCTAGGGAATCGTATGGTCCTTAAAAGCAGAGGAGGAGTTGCCTTGAGGCATGGAGGACTCGGCCTGCTGCTGCTGGCTTTGAAGGTGGCAGGAAGGGCCACGAGCCAAGAGTGCCTCTTGAAAGGATGGGGGTATAGAACCTCTCCCAGAGCCTCTGCAGGGAACGCAGCCTGCCCACACTTTACTTTTAGTCCCGTGAGACCCGTGTCAGACTACTGACCTCCAAACTGCAAGATACACTTGTGTTTTGGTTCTTGGGTTGTTTTTTTTTTTTTTTTTTTTTTGAGATGGAGTATTGCTATGACCCAGGCTGGAAGTGCAGTGGTGTGATCTCAGGTCACTGCAACCTCTACCTCCTGGGTTCAGGCAGTTCTCTGGTCTCAGCCCCTCAGGTAGCTGGGATGACAGGCATGCGCCACCACACCCAGCTAATTTTTGTATTTTTAGTAGAGACGGGGTTTTGCCATGTTGGCCAGGCTGGTCTTGAACTTCTGACCTCAAGTGATTCACCCTCCTCAGCCTCCCAAAATGTTGGGATGACAGGTGTGAGCCACCACACCTGGCCTAAACTTGTTTTTACATCACTGAGGTGGTGGTGACCTATCCCAGCAGCAATTGGGGCCTAATGCAGACGGCCTTTTCTAGCTGGGGATGTCCCCTTCTCTTTCTGGGTTGCGAGATTCTTTATCAGGAACAGGAGTGGGGCTTTTGTACTGTGCTTTTCTGCATTGATTGAGATGGATCTTATGGGTGCTTTTTTTTTTTTTTTTTTTTTGAAAACAGGCTCTGGCTCTGTCTCCCAGGCTAGAGTGCAGTGGCGCGACCTCAGCTCAGTGAACTTGCGCCTCCTGGGCTTACATGATCCTCTGGTCTCAGCCTTGTGAGTAGCTGAGACCACAAGCATGCGCTCCCATGCCTGGCTACTTTTTGGTTTCTTTTCATTTTGGTAGAGACAGGGTTTCGCTATATTGCCCAGGCTAGTCTTGAACTCCTGGGCTCAAGCAATCTGCCCACCTCAGCCTCCCAAAGTACTAGGATTACAGACATCTATTTTTCTATTAATGAGGTTTATGACGTTCCCAGGCATCTGTTTTTCTATTAATGAGGCTTATGACTAAGTGCTTTGTAGATGTTTAAGCAACCTCACTTTGCTGTGACAAACCCACGTGGTCATGGTGTGTGATGTTGCCGAGTTTGGGTTGCTCATATTTTGTTAGGGATCCTTACGTCTCTGTCCATGACGGACACTGGTCTGTGGGGTGGGGGCGGGGATCGCGATGCCTTTCGCCGCCTCTAGCCCCTAGCCTCGGGGGGCGCGTCTTGTCCTCCATGTTCTGAAGATTGTGAACGGCTGGTGTTCCTGACAGTTCACAGCGGCAGCCCTGTGGGCACAGGCTTCCTGTAGGAAAACTTAGGGCTTCTCAATACTATAATTTCTTGTTTCAGGTCTATTCAGATTTTCTGAGTCAGTTGAAGTGATTTGTGTCCCTCTGGGAGTTTGTCAGCTTCACCTAGTTGGTTGGTTTTCCTAGTATCCCAAGTCCTGTTCATTTCTGTAAGATTGGTAATGGTGTCCCCTCTTTCATGCTTTTGGTAGTCAGTCTGGCTAAGAGTTTGCCAATTTTGTTGATCTTTTCAAGAAACTTTTGGTTTTTCTGCTTTCTAGTTTACTCATTTCCTCTCTAATCTTTCTTTAGGTTTCATTTGTTCTTCTTTCTAGCCGAAAGTAGAATTCTACTTTTTTTCTTTTTTGAGACCAAGTCTCGCTGTCACTCAGGTTGGAGTGCAATGGCATGATCTTGGCTCATTGCAACCTCTGCCTCCCCCGTTCAAGCAATTCTCCTGCCTCAGCCTCCCCAGTAGCTGGGATTACAGGCGCCTACCACCACGCCCGGCTAATTGTATTTTTAGTAGAGATGGGGTTTCTCCATGTTGGCCAGGCTGGTCTCAAACTTCTGACCTCACGTGATCCACCCACCTCGGCCTCCCAAAATGCTAGGATTACAGGCATGAGCCACTGAGCCCGGCCAAAGCCAACCTTTTTTTTTTTTTTTTTTGAGACGGAGTCTCACTCTGTCGCCCAGGCTGGAGTGCAGTGGCCGGGTCTCAGCTCACTGCAAACTCCGCCTTCCGGGTTTACGCTATTCTCCTGCCTCAGCCTCCCAAGTAGCTGGGACTACAGGCGCCCGCCATCTCGCCCGGCTAGTTTTTTGTATTTTTAGTAGAGATGGGGTTTCACCGTGTAGACCAGGATGGTCTCGATCTCCTGACCTCGTGATCCGCCCGTCTCGGCCTCCCAAAGTGCTGGGATTACAGGCTTGAGCCACTGCGCCCGGCTTTTTTTTTTTTTTTTTTTAAAGACAGACTCTTGCTCTGTCACCCAGGCTGGAGTGCAGTGGCGTGATATCGGCTTACTGCAAGCTCCGCCTCCCAGGTTCACACCATTCTCCCACCTCAGCCTCCTGAGTAGCTGGGACAACAGGCACGTGCTGCCACGCCCAGCTAATTTTTTCTATTTTTAATAGAGACGGGGTTTCACCATGTTAGCCAGGATGGTCTCGATCTCCTGACTTCATGATCCATCCGCCTCGGCCTCCCAAAATGCTGGAATTACAGGCGTGAGCCACCACGCCCAGCCAAACGTTTTTTATTTGAGACTCCCTTTTATTACATAGGTGGTTAAAGCTATAAATTTCCCTCTAAGCACTGTGAACTCCTACAACTACTGCCTGCCCCACCACCCCTACCATTCAGATCAGACATCAGGGCCAGGCACGGTGGTTCACACCTGTAATCCCAGCACTTTGGGAGAGAGAGGCGGGTGGGTCACCTAAGGTCAGGAGTTCAAGACCAGCCTGGCCAACATGGCGAAATCCCGTCTCTACTAAAACTGCAAAAATTTAGCTGCGCATGGTGGTGGCACCTGTAATCCAAGCTACTCAGGAGGCTGAGGCAAGAGAATCACTTGAACGCAGGAGGCAGAGGCTGCAGTGAGCTGAGACTATGCCATGGCACTCCAGCCTGGGCAGCAGAGATCCTGTCTCAAGAAAATAAAAGATCAGAGGTCAGGCATTTGTTGCATCCACAGAGGGCTGTTAAAATTACTTATTGGTTTACAAATGAGCACAGTGTTATAGAATGGAAGCATTTAAGGTTCTGGCCTAAGAATATTTGCTGACAAACAGAACAAACTCTTTGAACTGTGGTAGGTAGGGTTAGTGGGAGAAGCAAGCAAGAGAAGGAATATCTGTGTCCTGCCTCCTCACACACACCTGGCTTTGGCGGCATCCCAGAGGGGTCTGTGAGTCTGAGAACAGATCAGTGACCCTCCGAGGGGACGGGCAATGCGTGTGGTCTGGAAGTACAGTGCCAGCCGTCCTCTTCAATCCACAAGCCTCGGCCAGGCTTGCTCCTAGGTCCCCAGGGCCGCTCTGCCTCTCCACTCAGAAGAGCCTGTCTTCACGACCCGATGGCAGAGGGGGTGTGGGCCCCACAGAGTCACCTCCCTGCACAGCTGCACTGACAGGGCAGTCGGTCAGTCAGTGGATCAGTCAAATGTTTCAGAACATGCGAGAGGTGGGCGCAGCATTGTGAATGGACTAAATGCCGCTCAACTGTGCGATTAATTAATTTCTTTGAGATAGGGTCTCCCTGTCCTCCAAGCCAGAAGGCAGTGGCACAAGCAAGGCTCACTGCAGCCTTGGACTCCCGGGCTCAAGCGATCCTCCTGCCTCAGCCGCCTGAGTAGCTAGGACTACAGCTACACACCACCCTGCCCAGGTAACTTTTTTTTAAAAATTATTTATTTATTTTTAGACGGAGTCTCGCTCTGTCGCCCAGGCTGGAGTGCAGTGGCACAATCTCGGCTCACTGCAAGCTCCGCCTCCCGGGTTTACGCCATTCTCCTGCCTCAGCCTCCCAAGTAGCTGGGACTACAGGTGCCCGCCACCATGCCCGGCTTTTTTTTTTTTTTTTGTATTTTTAGTAGAGACGGAGTTTCACCATGTTGACCAGGATGGTCTCGATCTCCTGACCTCAGGTGATCCACCGCCTCGGCCTCCCAGAGTGCTGGGATCACAGGCACGGCCCCGCCCGGCCTCATACATTTTTTCAGTTTCAGATTAGCCCTAGGGGTTGCCTCTTCCTGCCCTTCCCTCGCAGACTCTCTGCCGCGAGCCACACCCAGAGCCTGGGCAGGACATGTGGCACCCACCCAGCTCTCCTGGCGTCACAGGCCAAGAGCACGCCCCAGCTGGCTGCTTCCCCAGAGGGCGGTGTGTGCTTTCTCAGGCAGAGACAGGGCTGGGGGTGCTGCCGAGCAGCGCACTGCCTGGAGGTCGCGGGATCTGGCCGCCTCCAGGAAGACACGGCCACCTCTCCCTGCCAGGGACCTGAGCAGATCAGACGGGCACGGGCTACAGAGGTGCCGACCGCAGCCGTGGGTCTGACAGTTGCACTGGCACCCAGCCAAGGCCACAGCAAGGCACCAGCTCACGCGCACAGACAGGAGTCCCGGGGTGACACGAGGCAGTGTGCTGTCGCAGCCCTTGGGATTCCCCGGAAGACCTGTGGGGGCAGCCTTTGAAGGGACGAGGGTGGGATGGGGCATGGGAATGAGTGTGGTGCCAGTGCCACGTTGCCAAGAGGCAGAGGCTCTGGGCAGCTGAGGCAGGGTTTCCTGCAGCCCCAGCCACCCCCATGCGGGGAGCTCGGGACAGGAGACAGCACAGGCACAGCCATAGCAGCCCCTCCAGCTGAGCTGGAAACTTGGTGAGGAGCCCCCGCCTGCTTCGGGCACAAACACCGAGCCGCCTTCCCCAGCCCAGGACAGCAGCAGCTGGAGAGCCGGTGGCCCTGGTGGGATGGGGTTCTGCTCTGGAAGGGCCGGAGCCCACTCATCCCATGTCAACGCGGATTGTGACGGTGACCTGGGAGCCAGAAAGGTGTCACTTCCTCTGGGGCGGGGTGGTGGTGGCAAAGGGAAGGAGGAAGAACCCAGGGCACCCCAGGTATCCTCTCTCTTACAGAGCCAGGAGACCCAGGGAGAGAGCACCCCCCTGCCGGGGTCCTGCCCTGAAGCATGGGTGGGGGGACCGCAGTGGCTCATGGGGGAGGAAGAGGAAGAAGGCCCGAGGCGATGAGGGGAGGCCTGAAGGCCAGAAGAAAACAGTCTGCAAGTGTAAGTTATGGGAATAAATACTTTTTAAACTTCTCTTATAAATATTCATTAGAACATCCAATAACACAAGCCAAGGGCTGTGAAATTAAGGTTAAATCAAGACTGAATTTCCTGCACGACCAGCAGGAAAGCCAGTTACCTAAAAGAGCCTCATCTTCAAATGCTCTGAAGGTGCAGGGTGGCCTCAGTCCTGGGGCTTCTTGACCAAATGCTCTGAAGGTGCAGGGTGGCCTCAGTCCCGGGGCATCTTGAACTCGTCCTTCTCCTTGCGCACGGCCCTCATGGTGGTCACCGGGTCCGTCTCACCTGCGTGCTGCTGCACCGTCTTCTCCCTGCAGAGGCCAGCACCGGGCTGCAGGCTGTGCAGAGCCATGCCCACCGCCCACCGCCCACCTGAGCAGCCAGGGCCACTGCAGAGAAGGTGACTCGTGCTGGCTGTAGCCCAGCCCTGGGAGGACATGGAGGGCAGGGAGGTGGCAGCCACTCCCCCTCTGACAGGTTCTGAACTCCAGGGACTGGACTCACACCCCGGCCAAGGCGCCAGGAAAGGCTGGACCCCCCCAAGAAGAGCGGTGGGGCTCTGCGGCTGCACCTGCTACAGCTCCCCAGGGCAGCCTCAGCCATCTGGGGTCTCAGATGCACCCCGCTGTGTGTGTAGGAGTGGGAATGTCAAAGGGGAGGGGCTGCGCCCACCACTTGCCCTGGGCCCTCACCTCACTCTCATGAAGGGGTTGTAGGTAAACTCCTCTGCCAGGGTGGATGGCACCGTAGGCTCCCCGATGCTGTACTTCTCCTGCAAGAGAAACACGCTGCTTTCATCACAGAAACTTTAAACGATGGCAGACCGGGCATGGGGGCTCACGCCTGTGATCCCAGCACTTTGGGAGGCTAAGGCAGATGGATCACTTGAGCCCTGGGGTTTGAGACCAGCCTGGACAACATGGTAAGACCCCATGTCTACTAAAAATACAAAAAAACTAGCTAGGCATGGTGGCGGGCACCTGTGGTCCCAGCTACTCAGGGGGCTGAGATGGGAGGATCCTTTGAGCACAGGTTGAGGCTACAGTGAGCCAAGACTGTGCTACTGCCCTCCAGCCTGTGTGACAGTGACATCAAGTCTCAAAAAAGATGCTTCAGAACAGCTGGTAACCTTAGGACACCGCCGGACTGACAAAGGCTGAGGAGGCAAGGTGAGGAGAGGCCAGAGGAGCTGTGCGTGTGGAAGAGGGAAGAGAAGCCGATGCCCAGGATGAGCCGCACATCCACCTTCCCGCACGTCCTGGAGAGGACGACAGGGACAGAGCTTCCTTTCCATTCACGTGGTTTACATTTCACGTTACGGAGGTAATAACAATGCAGGAGACACAAAAGAAACCACCACAGCTGCACCCTCACAGCAAGCGCAGGGAGGAGGGACACGGGAGCCCGCAGCACGGGAGGCCACCTGAGCCCCCGCAGGCAGGCAGCTGGTCACTTCCACTCGAGACAGAGACCCTTTCCCTTCTGACAACACTGACCAGGGCAGATAGGTGGAGGCGGGGGAGGAGAATGCAAACCCAGCCGCGGGGCCAACAGCAGGTCTCCCCACAGCCCTGGCCCTTCTACCACAGCCACATGAGGAGGCCTCAGGGCAGAGCTCTTGACAGAAGCTGCTGGTGCCCATGCACAGGCTCAAGACCACCGCGGCCTCACTCCCAAGGGTCCCCACCTGCTGTGGGCAGTGGTGTCAATGAGTGACCCTTCAGCTGGTGGAGCTGCACCGAGTGGGGGTCTGGCAGATGCCAAGATGGTTTCTCACTAATCCGTTCTTCCCTTCTGGTGAAAAGAATCTGAGAATGTTTTATAATATTCCTTGTGTTCCCACCAACATTCTCAATTCTAAAAAATCTTCCTCTACCTCCTATGAGGGAAGAAAAGTTAACACTTTTAAGGATATCTTTAAAACAAAGGAAGTACAAATTGTCATAAGCTTTTGGGTTACCTATTAAAACGAGTTAATGTTGTAGCCATTTTTTCTACAAAGTATGAAGCATTTAAAGACAAAAATAAGGTCAGTCAGCTGAGCATGATGGCTCACACCTGTAATCCTAATGCTTTGGGAGGCCGAGTCGGGTGGATCACCTGAGGTCAGGAGTTTGAGACCAACCTGGGCAACACGGTGAAACCCCATCTCTACTAAAATACAAAAAATCAGCTGGGTATGGTGGCGGGCGCCTGTAATCCCAGCTACTCAAGAGGCTGAGGCAGGAGAATCGCTTGAACCCAGGAGGTGGAGGCTGCAGTGAGCCGAGACCACACCACTATACTCCATCCTGGGCAGCAGAGCAAGACACCGTCTCCCAAAGAAGACAGGCCGGGCACAGTGGCTCAGGCCTGTAATCCCAGCACTTTGGGAGGTCAAGGCAGGTGGATCACCTGAGGTCAGGAGTTTGAGACTAGCCTGGCCAACATGGTGAAACCCCGTCTCTACTAAAAATACAAAACCTAGCTGGACATGGTGGTGCATGCTTGTGATCCCAGCTACTCAGGGGGCTGAGGCAGGAGAATTGCTTGAACCCAGGAGGCAGAGGCTGCAGTAGTGAGCCGAGATCACGCCACTGCACTCCAGCCTGGGTGACAGAGTGAGACTCTGCCTCAAAAAATAAATAAAAAATAAGATGAGTCCTTGCAGCACAGCTCCGAAGAGCTCCACCTCATGTGGGTTCGGGACTCCAGGGTCCAAAAGGAGTTGAAAACTCTCAACGTCCCTCCTATTGGGATTGGTAAAATGATTTATGGGTGACATCCACGCAATAGTCTATTTTACACCTATTAAAAAGAATGAGGCCGGACGCGGTGGCTCATGCCTGTAATCCCAGCACTTTAGGAGGCCAAGGCAGGAGGATCACTTGAGCCCAGGAGTTCGAGACCAGCCTAAGCAACATGGTGAAACCCCCTCTCTACCAAAAATGCAAAAATTAACCAGGCATGATGGCATAGGCCTGTAATCCCAACTACAGGAGGCTGAGGCAGGAGAATTGCCTGAACCCGGGAGGCAGAGGTTGCAGTGAGCCACGATTGTGCCACTGTACTCCAGCCTGGGCAGCAGAGCAAGACACTGTCTCTCCCCAACCAATTAAAAAAAAAAAAAATCACAGGCTAGGCGCAGTGGCTCACGCCTATAATCCCAGCACTTTGGGATGCTGAGGCGGGCAGATCATGTGGTCAGGAGTTTGAGACCATCCTGGCCAACATGGTGAAACCCCGTCTCTACCAAAAATACAAAAATTACCCAGGCATGGTGGCACATGCCTGTAATTCCAGCTACTTGGGAGGCTGAGGCATGAGAATCGCTTGAACCTGGGAGGCAGAGGTTGCAGTGAGCGGAGATCACGCCCCTGCACTCCAGCCTGGGCAATAAGAGCAAAACGCTGTCCAAAAAAAAAAATACAAATTGTCAAAATCAGGAATGAAGCAAGAATATCATTCCAGATCCAGCAGACATTTGGCGGGTGGGAATTCATACTGATCTAAATTTTAAAACTATATTAATTCCAAAAAGAAAATACAGGCAAATTTTTTGACCTTGGGAGAAGCAAAGATTTCTTAGATGGAAGACAAAGAATGAACCATAAAAGAATCTATTAGACTTCATTAAAATTAAAAATGTTTGCTCAAAAGACACTGCTAAGAAAACCAGAGGCTGCAGAATGGCAGCAGCCAGGCAGGAGGCTGTGTCTCACCAGGGACTGGGCTCCAGCACCTCCTTCCAAAAGGCTGGCTCCACTGCCTGCGTGCTGGGAGGACCGGGACCAGCCGGCGCGCCCACGCCTTCCTGGCAGGAAAGCAAACACCACAAGCACCAGGGAAGGGGAGTGTGGCAGCCTCTTTAAAAGCCAAACACATCTCCCATCCGGCCTGGCCACTCCCTGCTCCTGGGTGGTCACACGCGGGGCTGGGGGGCAGCGGCTGGGATGTCCGTCCCTCCAAACGCATGCCGAAATCTGATCCCCAGTTAACGGAGGTGTTTGGATGGGGGCCCCTGTGAGTGGCTGCCCTGCTGCAAGTGTGAGTTGTTGCTGTTAGCTCCCACAGGAACGGGTGGTTTAAGAGAACCTTGTGCCCCCACTCTTTGCTTCCTCTGACCACATGCTTCGCACCACCAGCTCCTTTCCCCTTCTGCCATGAGCAGCAGCAGCCTGAGGCCTCGCCAGGTGCAGACGCCCAGGCCATGCTGCTTACAGCCTGCACAGCCATGAGCCACATAAACCTCCTTTTGTAAGTCACCCAGCCTCAAGTATTCCTTTATAGCAACACCACACAGACGAAGACACCAAGGAAATTAAAATATGCATCCGCTGTGTTTCCAACGAGTATCAACAAATAATCACGACCAGAAGTGCTTAGCGATCATGTAATAACACGTGCAAGAACTCGAACACGCAAATTCCAAAACGCTGCTGAGAAAAGCTAAAGACCTTAATAAATGGAAAGCTCACAGAAACAATGTTAAGATCTCAATTCTCTCCAAATCAGTTATCACAACAGTCCCAATCAAAAGCCAAGCCAGCTTTCTTGGTAGAAGCTCACAAGATGATTCTAAAAACGGAAATGCAAAAGGCTTAAAACAACTAAAACCATTTTGAGAAAGAACATTGGAGAATTTGAACTACTGTGATGTCAAGACAGCACAGAGCTAGAATCATCACGATGCTGTGCTCGGACACCACGGCGAGTCATACAGACCAACGAGACAGAGCAGAGACCAGAAGCAGACTCAGGCGTAGAGGGTCCATTCTCTTTAGCAAGGTGCCAAGGCAATCCAGGGAGGAAAGGACAGTCCTTCGACAGACAGCACTACACGTCGGGATCACACTGCGAGAGGGTGAACCTCTACCCTCACCGCGCACGACACACAAACACCATCTTGAAAGGAAACATTGTAAATTGTAAATATATAAAGCTAAGACTTTAAAACTTCTAGGAAGAAACACAGGAGAAAGTCTTTGTGAGCTAGGGGTACGCAAAGATTTCTTAGAAAGGGCACAAGAAACATAAAAAATAAAAATGAGTGGCCGGTGCGGTGGCTCATGCCTGTAATCCCAGCACTTTGGGAGCCCAAGGCAGGCGGATCACCTGAGGTTGGGAGTTTGAGTCCAGCCTGATCAACATGGAGAAACCCCGTCTCTATTAAAAATACAAAATTAGCTGGGTGAGGTGGTGCACGCCTGTAATCCCAGCTACTCAGAAGGCTGAGCCAGGAGAATCACTTGAACCTGGGAGGTGGATGTTGTGGTGAGCTGAGGTCGCACCACTGTGCTCCAGCCTGGGCAACAAGAGTGAAACTCCATCTCAAGAAAGAAAGAAAAAAAAGAAATGAATAAACTGAACTTCACCAAAACTATAAACTATTTTCCAAAAGACAATGTTAAGAAAATGAAAAGGCAAGCCATGAGCTGGGAGAGAGAAACATCTTTTAAATATGTATCTTCCAGATGATATAAGGAACTCTTACAAGAGCAACCCAACAGGCCAAACCCAATATTTAAAACAGACAAAAGATTGAACATAAACTTAACAAGAAGGCATCCAAAGGCCAACACACACATGAAAAGATGGTCAACCCCATTCGTCATGGGGAAATACACATCTTAAAGGCAGTGAGACTCCACCACATGCAAGTTAGAATGGCAAACATTAAAGAGACCAGCGACCCAGTGCAGTGCTGGCACAGTGTGGAGCCCTGGAACTCACACAGTGGTGGTGGACTGCAGAGCGGTACAACCATTTTGGAAAACGGTTCATACATTTAACCACACAACACAGCAATTCCACTCTTAGGTAGGTACCCAAGAGCAATAAAAACATACCCACAAAAAGACTTGTACACAAACGTTCATAGCAGCTTTATTCAAATAGCAAAACACTGGAAACAGACAAATGGATAAAACAACGATAGCATTTCCACACGATGGGCTACCGAGAAGCAAAGGGCATGGCTGACCCTCACCAACTTCGGCGGGGCCAAGAATGCCACAGAGATGACAGAACAATGTGCTTCTCTTCATGGGAAACTCTAGAAAGTGACCTGAGGTCAGAGCAGAGCAACAGCTGGCGGGGACGCCACATGGGAGGGGCACAGGAGCCTTTGGGGTAGTGGACAGTTCTACATCTGGGCTGTGGAGGGGATTACACAGGTGCAGACATCATCAACATTCCTCAAACTGCAACATGCCCACTCAAAAGAGACACACGGGCCAGGCGCAGTGAGTGGCTCACGCCTGTAATCCCAACACTTTGGGAGGCCGAGGCAGGCGGATTACCTGAAGTCAGGAGTTCAAGACCAGCCTGGCCAACATGGCAAAACCCCATCTCTACTGAAAATAGAAAAGTTAGCTGGGCATGTTGGCTGGCACCTGTAATCTCAGCTACTTGAGAGGCTGACGCAGGAAGACTTTTTTTTTTTTGAAACAATGTCTCGCTCTGTCGCCAGGCTGGAGTGCAGTGGCATGATCTCGGCTCACTGCAACCTCTGCCTCCTGGGTTCAAGCGATTCTCCTGCCTCAGCCTCCCAAGTAGCTGGGACTATAGGCACACGCCACCACGTCCAGCTAATTTTTTGTATTTTTAGTAGAGATGGGGTTTCACCATGTTGGCCAGGATGGTCTCGATCTCCTGACCTTGTGATCCACCCACCTCAGCCTCCCAAGGTGCTGGGATTACAGGCGTGAGCCACCATGCCCGGCCAGCAGGGAGAATTTCTTGAACCCAGGAGGTGGTGGTTGCAGTGAGCCAAGATTACGCCACTGTACTACAGCCTGGGCGACAGAAGGAGACTCCGTCACACACACACACACAAAAAAATGAATATTTATGATTCCTCTGATTTAGAGTTTGAATTTTTATGAATATTATAAAATAACCTCTAAATTGAAAAAGATGCTCAACAAAAACAAGTGATTTACTTAAAACAATAAACCTGTTCAAGGCAGCGACTCTCCACTCAGCAGAGGGAAGCCATGCCTGAGACCACCAGGTGTGTGCGCTTCTGACAGCGTTTCCAGTGAATTCGAGGAAACACTCCTGGAAAGCCCTTCCTGCTCCTGCAGTCTCTGGCCCAGATGGCCTGGGCTATGCCATGGAGGCTCACCTGGGGCCATCATGGAGATAAGAGTCCTTTGGACACAGAGCCACGTTCTGTGGCCTGGAGAGCCAGCAGAGCCACATGGTGCCAGCCCGACCCCACTGCTCAGAATATGGGAACAGGCTGGGCACCTGTTAGACATGCAGCGTCTGAGGCAGAAGAATCTCAACAGAACCCCTGGGTTCGCCGTGCAGGGCGAGCTGGGCCACACTGGCCTGAATCCCAGGCCTGCTCTCTGGGCTCGGAAGTGTGACTGTCCACCCATGCTGGTGACCCCACCGTGCACAGTAGCCCTGAGCAGCCCACAGGAAAGCACTGCACAGTGACAGCCCCACTCACCTTGGCCCAGGCCAGCTTCTCCTGGATGGCGGCATTGCCGGGCTCCACGTGGCGTGCAAACTTGAGGTTGTTGATGGTGTACTCGTGGCCACAGTAGACTTTCTGAGGAGACAGGCAACAGTTGAGCTCAGAAGGCTGTTACCACCCGTGGAAGTGCTCAGGGACGGGACGTGGACCCTCCCGGTGGGTGTCCAGTGAGTGGGTGCCAGAAGGGAGAGCAGGCCCGCCCTGGGTGAGGCCCTCCAAACCCCAGCCCGCAGGGCGGCGCTGCCTACTGTGTCTGGGGGCAGCCGGCCCAAGACCTCCAGCAGAGCTCTACACATCTCATCCGCGGTCCCTTCGTAGAACTTCCCGCAGCCAGCCACAAACAAGGTGTCACCTGGAAACGAGGACAGCCATGGGGGGGGCCACTCGAGGCTGGTGGCTGGGACTCAGGAGGGGGCCAGAAGCAGGGTGACACTCACCAGCAAGGCCCAGGCCCCGAACCCTGCCTGCCCTCCAGCCACGGCTGCCCAGACTCAGCACCCTGCATTCTGGCTCCCACACCTCCTTCCAAGTCTCAGCTGACAGTGCCAACCACCCGACTGGCCGTGCAGACCCAAAACCCAAGTCACTCCTCCCTCCCAGCCCCCAGTCCCACCAACTGTGGCTCTGAGACCCTCACAAACTCAGCCCTCTCCCCGAACACCCAGCAGCCCCTCTCAGGCCCGTGCCTGGCTCCTGTCTTCCCTTGGCCCCAGCAGCCAGCGCCACCCTGTGACCAAGGTCTCACCACCCTGGCTGAGCTGACCGGGACCACCTCTCACCCACAGCGGGGTATGCGGCCCGAGTGTGGCTCTGGGCCTCCAGGAGGCCTCCCGGCCGTGCAAGTCCCACACCGGGTGAAACGCCGCACTGTGAGGCCAGTCGGGACCAGATGACAGTAACAAGCATGGGAGGCAGCCCCCGCCCCCGGCAGCCTCCACACTGCCTTGAAGGTTGCAGCCATGAAGGGCCCGGCCTACAGTGGGGCCGTCCCCGGGCCATATGACCTCCAGAGGTGCCTCCACGGGTCTGCAACAACTCTGGGAGGCAGGCAGGGCCCCTAGACTGGCACAGATCCCCAAGTCCACACTACGGCATCGAGAACACAGCCCCAGGGCTGAGCCACCTCTCACCCTCCCAGAAGAAACTGACTCCTTTCCTGTGGGATCCACCAGGACCCCAGCTGTCCAGCAGTCTCTGCCAGCACAGCCCTTGCTGCCAGCGTCACTTCCTTCCAGACCACGATCCAAACCCGTCGGAGAAGGAAACGGCCAGCCCCACCACGAGGCTCCCAGCACCCACCCCTGGGTCCTCACAGTGGCGCAGAAAGCCACGAAGCTGCCCCCGTGAGCCTGCCTGGCAGGAGACACAGGGTCTTCACAAAGAACCACGGCCCCCCACACCCAAACACGCACCTGTGAACACAGCAGGGGGCTCCGAGCCACCAGGCTTGCTCACGAAGTAACAGATGTGGCCTGAAGTGTGGCATGGTGTCGCCAGGCACTTGACGTTGAGAGACCCCACCTTAAACAAAGCAAGCGACAGCGTGTGCTCCCAGACACCCTGGAGAGCGTCGCCCGGGGTCACGGCGCGCAGCCTGGGCCCTCCAGGGCCTCCTCAGCTCCGAGGGAAATGCCTGTGAAGGTTGGGCAGGCGCTCCCCGCCACGGGACTGGGGGACTCACTCCATGGGTGCGCCCCAAGTGCAGGGCCACCCTGGAACGAGAGCGCTTGCATGTAAACAACCAAGGAGCTCGTTTTCTCCTTCCAAACGGCCGAATCCACGCTCGGCATCTGGCTAGGAAAGATGGCTTTCCTTCCCACACGTGGTCTTTTGTTTTCCTCTGTCCCCATCTCCCCAATTCTTTACTTCAAAAATGTTCACACCTTCAAAAAGGCTGAAGACCCCTCACAGCGCCCTCCCCACTGTGTGCTGCGCTCTCGAACCGAGACCCCACCCACGTGGCCCACGCCCCAGGGTCTCGGAGCCCTGCTTTACAGCCCCGCACACAGCCATGTTTTGCACACTCCTGTCCTTGTGCCTAGACAGAGAAGATCATCCATGCTACCGCAGAGGACCACTGAGAGCACTCCCGGGTCACCGGGTTAGGGAGCAGAGAGGACGCAGGGAGGGCCCCCCACTGCTCCTGGCAGGGCCACGCTGGGGCACCTCCAGGGCTCACTCCTTACCTGCAATGTGGACAGGTGAGTGATTTTGTGAGTCAGGGCCCCGATACGGTCGTCACCACCATACACCTTCAGTCCCGACTGCAGCTTGACCAGTTTCTCATTCCCACCAGCATGATCCCTGAAAGTCAAACGGGAGACCTGGGCTGCCTGCTGCTTTTAAATCCTGGTCAAACAGGATGCTTATTTTGCACACACAAAGGAAGCCGAGGAAGCAAATCACAGACACCTGGATGATCCTGTGGCCTGGGTTCTGAGCGTGGGGGCCTGGGGTTATCACCTGGACGTCTTTACAAAGCACCACCTGGTTCCCACCCCCACGTCCTGGTGCGGTGGGTCTGGGGAGGGCCTGGGGGTGGGTTTTTTTATTTTTGAAAGCCCCCAGCTGATCCTGATGTGCTGCCCAGTTTGTAACCCGACACTCTGGCAGAAGATCAAACTGTTCAGCATGGGAATCACCTGGGGTGCGTCTGGGATGAGCAGCTGGCCCGAGGCGGTCTGTCTACAGGGGAGGCCAGCCTGGGTCAGCCTTCTGATGCGCAGCAGGTGGAGGTGCCTCCTGCGCGCCCAGGTTTGCCCAGGGGAACCTGCCTGACCTGCATTTCAGACAGGGGCGGTCGCAGGGGCCCTTCCCGGGCCCCACATGACATCACAGACTCCTTCATGTGCCTCCCATGAAAACTCCAGCGACCACACCAGAAACCACCCGCCTTGGCACCACTGGGCCCCAAGATAACAGGGTGGAGTGGTGGCCGCAGCCCTCTGCCCCTCCCACCCTTCAGGAGGGCACGGCACACAGGCCTCAGTCTGCCCATCACCACCCACCACCACTGAGCAAACCCCACCCCGCTGACGCCAGGGCCTGGCTTAGGACTGCACGTGCGGCATGAAGGTCAGCGGGGCCGGGAGCTCAAAAGCACCACAGTGTTGGAAAGAGACGGCTGCAGCGAGGCCAGGAGAGGCAAGGAGCTGCAACAAGCTGTGATGCGCCAGGCAGCCACACGGAGGCTACCACCAGGGTTCCCTGGAGGAGGCACGGAGGCAGCAGGGGCGTCGCACGACAGGTAGGCGAATGTGCTGAGAGAGAGCAGCTCAGCCACACAGGATAAGGGCCAGGGAGGCTGCCAGCACCGCCCCTCGAGCCCAGGTCCCTGCATGGACACCTCTGATGACCCCGCCGAGGCTTGTGAGGCCCGACTCACAGAGCCTGAGCCTCTCCAGGCCTGAGTCTGGCTGTGTGTGAACCGTGACGCTTCCATCAAACTCTGGCCAAGCCACCAGCATGGCGCTCCCACCACCAAGAAGAAGACAAAAGGCTTCATTTCACCCCAACACAGAGGCTGGGAAAGTCATAGTTCAGAGGCCCTAAAGCAGTGCCAGACGGGCCCCGGCTCAGGAGAAAGGTGCCGGCTGCCCTCGGGTGCTTGCTTGGCAAAAAGAAGAAAGAGTCAAATAAACACTTTTTCTAGCTTTGAAGAGCCTCAGAAATTTCCAAAAGCCAAACAACAGCCTTGAGCAAGCAATGCCAGCCCTAGAACCCAGACACAGCGCTTTATTCATCTGTTTTCAAGGATTTTTAAAAACCCAACCTCTCCAGATATGGCTGCTTGTCTTTTGTTTTTTTGAGATGGAGTCTCACTCTGTCACCCAGGCTGGAGTGCAGTGCCACAATCTCGTCTCACTGCAACCTCCACCTCCAGGGTTCAAGTGATTCTCCTGCTTCAGCCTCCCGAGTAGCTGAGATTACAAGCTCCTGCCATCACACCCAGCTAATTTTTGTATTTTCAGTAGAGACTGGGTTTCACCATGTTGGCCAGGCTGGTCCTGACCTCAAGTGACCCACCCACCTCAGCCTACCAAAATGCTGGGATTATAGGCATAAGCCACTGTGCCCGGCCGGCTGCTTGTTTTTTTTGTTTGTTTTTTGTTTTTCTTTTTTCATAAAACTCACCTGTAAAGTCATTTCCTCCCCAACATTGAGGCCAACGTGCCAGGGCACAAGCCCGCGTGGCCCAGGAGAGAGCAGGGGGGTGGGGCCTGAGGGTAAGGCTGTAGCCTTCTCCCCTCACCCTGCAGGCCTCGGGGCCTCGCAGTCACTGCAGCACCAGACTCGCCCCTTGGGGGCAACGGTGAGCCCCGCATCTTTCTCAGAAGTCTGCTGGGGGCCTATCCTCACACAGCAGACAGAGCTGTGGGGGGAGACAGGTCTTGATGTCCCTAAATCCACGAGGGCGAGAAGTGAACCAGGTCCCACACCCCTAGGCGAGACCCGGGCCCCCGTGGCGCCGGCACTTACCAGTGGTGGTGGGTGGTGAGCACTGTGGTCAGTTTCACCCCATGCTTTCTCGCCGCGTCCACGACCTGCAGTGACCCCAGGGCAGGACAAAGGCCTGTCACACTCCCAGGCCTGGCTCTCCGGCCTACACAGTAGGGTGCCTAGTGGAACCCAGGACATGCCAGGAGGGGCCGCTGACATGGCCCGTCCTGACCCTGCCGGCTTGCCCTGCTCCAGCAGAGCCAGTGAAAGCACCTTCTCCTTCCTGCTCAGACTGACTCTTACAACTACCTACGACTGCTCCAAGCCCCTCTAGCTCTGAGGGCACCACCCCCAGAGGCAGCATGCAGGGGCAGAAAGCCTCCAAGAAGAGCCAAGTGCCCGGGATTTTACAGCACAGCGTTTCCTGTGTCACTGCCTCTTGCCTCCACGCTTCTTGGGGCCCTGTAACAGAGTGGCTGGCGACTAATTTCCATTTAGCTTAGGCAAAATTGCAAGGACACTGCGGTTAGGAAACCCATCGGGGGTGAGAACTCCGAGCTGGATGATGAGGGCAGAGAGCCGGGCACAGCCTTGCACACCTTCTGGGGCTGCACCGGGTCCACGATGGCAGCCTCCTTGGTCTCATCATCGATGACCAGGTACATGTAGTTGTCGGTCAGGGCAGGAAGCACCTCCACCTTCATGGTGCCCTCGTCCACGGTCAGATTCTTCCGCAAATCTGTGTGGTGGAGAACTCCCAGCAGGGCTGGACCTGCAGACACAGAGCACAACTCAGTTGGTGTCCGCGCCAGGCCCTCCACGACAGGATGCACAAAATGCAGTGCTTCCCAGCCTTTCTAGGTTCCTTTGAAAGGGAATATCCTGGCCAGGTATGGTG
>NC_045450.1:1168292-1176433 GCF_002776525.5 Piliocolobus tephrosceles | reverse complement strand
CTCGCTCTGTTGCCCAGGCTGGAGTGCAGTGGTGTGATCTCGGCTCACTGCAAGCTCTACCTCCCAGGTTCACACCATTCTCCTGCCTCAGCCTCCTGAGTAGCTGGGGCTACAGGCGCCCGCCACCACGCCTGGATAATTTTTTGTATTTTTAGCAGAGAGGGGGTTTCACCGTGTTAGCCAGGATGGTCTCGATCTCCTGACCTCATGATCTGCCCACCTCGGCCTCTCAAAGTGCTGGGATTAAGGCGTGAGCCACCGCGCCTGGCCTATACAGTGGTTCTTGCCAGGAATCCCAGCGCTTTAAGAGACTGAGGTGGGAGGACTGCTTGAGGGCAGGAGTTTGAAACCAGCCTGGGCAACATAGGAAGACCTTGTCTCTACAAATTTAAAAATTAGCCAGGCCTGGTGGTGCGTGCCTGTAGTCCCAGCTACTATGGAGGTTTAAGCCCAGGAGTTTGAGGCTGCAGTGACCTATGACTGTGCCACTGCACTCCAGCCTGGGTGACAAAACAAGAACCTGTTAATAAAAAAAAAAGAAAGAAAAGAAAGAAAAGAAAAAGAAAGAAAAAGAAAAAAAAAAGAACCAAAAGGAATATCTTCATATATCCCTAAGGAAAACATAGGAACTGACTCACATTCATGGAAATCAACTGTTTCAGACTTATGATCTCTATTTTCTTTTTTGAGAACTCTAAAAGGACAGGATGGCCAGCTTGTGACTGTGAGGCAAACCGCTGCTAGTTCTGGGGTATTCACAGCCCGGACTTGGACAGAACATGAAGAAGGGAACGCAGACGGGGGGTGCCCCAGCCTGGCCATCTGTCCTCCAGCAAGCTGTGTTGCCACCACTGACTAAGCGAGCCTGCGTTCCATGCAGTTATAGCCCTTCTCAGCCTCTGGCCAGAAAGAACCAATGCTTGACAGCAGGCTGAGGCAGGAGAATCGCTTGAACCTGGGAGGTGGAAGTTGCACTGAGCCAAGCTTGCCCCACTGTAATCCAGCCTGGGCGACAGAGTGAGACTGTCTCAGAAAAAAACAATAGTTGCTCTTGAACAGCACGAATGTGAGATGTGCACAAGAATCAGCAGTTCCTTTGAGACGGAAAGCCGGCCACAACTGCGCCAGATTCAAGTGTGGAGGATACAGAACCACCATCCAACTGACCCAAAGGACTCTGCCACAGGGGCCCAGGAGGTGGGAGGAGTGGGTGGCCAAGGGACAAAAGCGTCTACTACCCAGTCGACCAACGCAAAAGTATTTTCAGCAATGAAACTCCTACTAAATCTAAAAATACATGGGGGCCTCAACAATACCTTCAGTTCCACTCTACAGGGGGAAGAAACCACAGAAGGTGGCAGGGGACAGTGCAATCCTGGGATAGGTGCCAGGGCAGGGGCTTCTCCCAAAAGGGATCCAGAAATGGGCAGCACCCTCCAACTGACAAGACACACACACATCTCCAGGGCCCATCTAAATGGGGAATCCGACCTTATTTCCACAGCCAGAGAAACTGCCCAAACTATAGTTTCACTGTACAAAGATATCCTATGACCCGTCTGACAATCAGCTGGGCATTTTCCAGATCATTCTCCTCAGGTACAATATACTGAGATTTCTATATGAGCAGCTTCCTGCGATATTCCCCTTCCCCTTAGCCTCAGTACCACCCCAGCCCAAGAAGCACACCAAGCAGAGTGTGGGTGCTGGGGGCTGCAGGTGGGGTGCAGAAGGGCTGCGACAGGATTCCCTGAGTGCCAGGGCATCCTCCTGGAAAGGAGCTCCATTGATACTAGCAGAACATTACAAACAAAAATATTGCCCATGGGCCATGGCCATGCCTGTCATCCCACCACTTTGGGAGGCCAAGGCAGGTGGATCACTTTTGAGGTCAGGAGTTAGAGACCAGCCTGGCCAACATGGTGAAACCCCATCTCTACTCAAATACAAAAATTAGCCGGGGCCGGGCGCGGTGGCTCAAGCCTGTAATCCCAGCACTTTGGGAGGCCGAGACGGGCGGATCACGAGGTCAGGAGATCGAGACCATCCTGGCTAACACGGTGAAACCCCGTCTCTACTAAAAATACAAAAACTAGCCGGGCGAGGTGGCGGGCGCCTGTAGTCCCAGCTACTCTGGAGGCTGAGGCAGGAGAATGGCGTAAACCCGGGAGGTGGAGCTTGCAGTGAGCTGAGATCCGGCCACTGCACTCCAGTCAGGGTGACAGAGCGAGACACTGCCTCAAAAAAAAAAAAAAAAAAATTAGCCGGGCGTGTTGGCGAGTGCCTGTAGTCCCAGCGACTCAGGAGGCTGAAGCAGCAGACTCGCTTGAGCCTGGGAGGCACAGGTTGCAGTGAGCCAAGATTGGCCACTGCACTGCCTCACAACTGGTGCTCAGCCTCCCACCGGGACCATCACAGCCTCCTAAAGAAGCTGACAACCCATGGAGGTGCCTTTATTTCTGAGGAAAGACGCAGCTGGTGCCAGCACCAGCAGAAACCTTATTCCCTTTGCCTATCACTCAGCCCAACACTGCCTGGAAATGTTCCCGGCTCGCTGTTTTGTAACTGTAATAATTTGTACAAACAGGCCAAGGACTTGCAGCTTGGGGCCTGGGTCAAGTCCAGAAATGTGTGGTTTGGCCCACAAAAAAAAAAAAAAATTTTTTTTTTTTGTTTTTTTTGAGGTATGGTCTCACTCTGTCCCCTAGGCTACAGTGCAGTGGTGCGATCACGGGTCACTGCAGCCTCGAACTCCTGGACTCAAGCGATCCTCCCACCTCAGCCACCAAAGTGACTGAGATTACAGTTGTGTGTCACCACGCCCGGCTGATTTTGTTTAGTTTTTATAGAGATGAGGTCTCAACATGTTGACAGGCTGGTCTGGAACTCCTGGACTCAAGGGATCCTCCCGCCGCGGCTTCCCAAAGTGCTGGGATGACAGGCGTGCGTCACTGCACTTCTTTTTTAAATCAGGAAGTTTCACAGCATCTTGCTTCCCTTGAACTGGGCGGCACTAAATACGGGGGCTGGGGGCTCCCTTAGAATGAGGCAGGCACGCCCTGCCGATGCACACAGTCCCGCTGGAACTCTCTGCCTGGGCCCTTATGAATGTCCCTAACGTCCCTAAAACGGTAATTCTGAGGACCTCTAAATCCCTGTCCGTTCCTTAGCAATGGTGACATCTTACCCCCTGCAGAGCCTTGACAGCTTTTGGCGAGATCTGGAAACCGCCAGGGACGCCTCCCTGCCTGCGGCTCCGCCCGCCCAGTGCTCTGCGCTGCGCACCCGCTCGGGGCGCTGGCCCGGCCGGTCTCCCGACCACCTCGGGCGAATGACACGCCGGGTCCCCAGACAGGGAGGCTCCGGCGCCGTGCGGGCAGCTCCACCACCGCAGGCGGCGCCGCGAGAGCGCGGTCCTTGCAGCCGGGCAGCAGGTGCGGGGTGGGCCAGGCGTCCCGGGGCCCTGCCCGCTGCGCCTCAGAGCCGCGCCCCAGGCTCTCCTCGGCGCCGGCCCGGGCAGGACGCGATGCCCTGAAGGCGTCAGAGGCACGGCCGGCCCAGCCCGAGCGTGGAGGCCGCGGCGGACGCAGGCCTGGCCCTGCTTACCTAGCGCTTTCCGCACCCGCGGCCCCGCGCCCGCTCCGCGCCCGCCTCAGCGCCTGCGCCGCCTCCACTCGAGCCGGGCAGCGCGGCCTCAGGCACCTGCGCAACAGAAACCGCGTCAGCGGCCGCCAACCGACGGCCCGGCGCCGCCCGCTGCCCGCCCCGCTAGGCCCGCGTCCCCTGGCCCGCACCGCCCCATCGCACCCACCCAAGCCTCGGCGGGCGCAGGCGGCTCCCAACGCGGCGAGGCTGCGACGGCCGAGCAGCCCGCGGCCCAGCACCATGACCGGAGCCGGGCTGGACGGCCGGGCGGCTCCCGGCTGCAAAACACCGGCGTCGGCGCGTCTCAGCCAATCAGCGCCCGCCTCGCGCTGCCCTCAGCCAATCAGCATCCGCCTCGCACCGCCGCCAGCCCATCAACGGGCTCGCGCTCAACTAGTTTCCTCCACGAGCCCCGACTGCCACGGGCCGGGAGATGGACCTGGGAGCGGCGGCGGCGGCCCGAGAGATGCGCCAGGAGAGTTGTGCCGCGAGCCTCCGCCTCTTTTTTGGCACCGCGAAGCGGCTCCCTGGAGGCCGAGCGCCACGCTGCCCCGGCACCCGGCAGATCGCGAGGTGGAACGAGCCGTCGCTGCGGGGACAGCGTTCCGAGGCAGTTGGTCCTCTCCGGGGTGCCGTAGGCATCAGCTGACCGGCGCAGCCCATGTGACTACAGGGGCACTTGATGGGAATCATGGCAGCCTCCCGGCCACTGTCCCGCTTCTGGGAGTGGGGCAAGAACATCGTCTGCGTGGGGAGGAACTACGCGGACCACGTCAGGGAGATGCGCAGCGCGGTGTTGAGCGAGCCCGTGCTGTTCCTGAAGCCGTCCACGGCCTACGCGCCCGAGGGCTCGCCCATCCTCATGCCCGTGTACACTCGCAACCTGCACCACGAGCTGGAGCTGGGCGTGGTGATGGGCAAGCGCTGCCGCGCGGTCCCCGAGGCCGCGGCCATGGACTACGTGGGCGGTTATGCCCTGTGCCTAGATATGACCGCCCGGGATGTGCAGGACGAGTGCAAGAAGAAGGGGCTGCCCTGGACTCTGGCCAAGAGCTTCACGGCGTCCTGCCCGGTCAGCGCGTTTGTGCCCAAGGAGAAGATCCCTGACCCTCACAAGCTGAAGCTCTGGCTCAAGGTCAACGGCGAACTCAGACAGGAGGGTGAGACAGCCTCCATGATTTTTTCCATCCCCTACATCATCAGCTATGTTTCTAAGATCATAACCTTGGAAGAAGGAGATATTATCTTGACTGGGACGCCAAAGGGAGTTGGACCGGTTAAAGAAAACGATGAGATCGAGGCTGGCATACACGGGCTGGTCAGTATGAGATTTAAGGTGGAAAAGCCAGAATATTGAGTTATTTCTTTACAAGTTTCGGGAGAGAAGGGAGCAAGACAAGAGCAAGCAACGGCTGTTAAATGTCACAATCTTTAATAAGAAACCATTTATTGGCTGGGCGCGGTGGCTCACGCCTATAATCCCAGCACTTTGGGAGACTGAGGCGGGTGGATCACGAGGTCAGGAGATCAAGACCATCCTGGCTAACACGGTGAAACCCCGTCTCTACTAAAAATACAAAAAATTAACTGGGCGTGGTGGCGGCGCCTGTAGTCCCAGCTACTCGGGAGGCTGAGGCAGGAGAATGGCGTGAACCCAGGAGGCGGAGCTTGCAGTGAGCAGAGATCGCGCCACTGCACTCCAGCCTGGACAACAGAGCGAGACTCCGTCTCAAAAAAAAATAAAAAGAAACCATTTATTTTAAAAACGATTAGATTGCTATGCCTCAACTCATATAAGATGGACTCTTCAAGAAAACATGAAGTAGAATGGATGGGCCAGAAATGAAAACAGCCAAAGTAAAGTATTTCTCCAGAAAACATTTTATCAAACCAAATGTTAAGAGTTTCCTTTTGTAAACCTGGATTGGAGAAGACTTTTCAGTGGGTTATCTCTAGTAGTTCAAGACTTAAAAGCTGCAGAGAAAACTGAAAATTATGTTCCAGATAACTTTCCATTGTTTACCAAATTTTCTTGGACTTGGTCATCATCAGGAAGCATTTGTAAAAACAATAATTTCCAAATTACTGGCCCATCCCAGACTCGCTGAATCAATTTGATAGGATTAATCTCCAGTGAAGCTGTGTTTACAGAGCATTCCAAGTGATTCTTATCAGGAAATGTGAAAAACACTCCTGCACGTAATCAGTTAATTTAAAATTTTTCTTAATAAGTGAACAATTAATGAAGATTTCACCTGTTTACTTAGGGTATCTACCCAGACCCATCGATTCTGAGTTCGAGGGATGATTTTGAAATTATTGCTTTCCAAATAAAGGTGCTCCCTTGTATGTGGCTTTACTAATTTATTTTCCCCCAGTAGTGACGAGGAGGGATATTTCCTCCTTGGGGGACTTCCGACCTTAGTCTTTGACCTTTGGCCTTCTGAACACTGTGCTCTATTAACAGAGTTAATCAGCAACTGTACTTCCCAACTGGAGATAAGGAGGCTTTGTGGAAGTTGAATAGCCTGGGACTGCGGCTTTTGCTCTTGCCTGCACCTTTCTCTGAAAAAAAAGTCTAGGCAAGATGCACAGCATAGCTATCAATGCCTGAAGGAGTCCTCTGGGCTTCGGCAGAGTTCCTGTTAGTGTATACATCATCTGCTGGCCCCTTGAAGAAAGCCTAGGACATCTAATTTAGTAATAATGGTCACCATTTATTGAACACAATACTGTTAGGCATCATGTCAAGCAGTTTATTCTGTATTTCCATGTGTTATGTAACCCTCAACCAATCCATAAGGTTAGTATTATCACTACCATCCCCATTACTCAAATGAAGACAGATCTAGAGGCTAGGAAGGCTGGCTAAAGTCACTCAGCTTAGTGGCAGAGCCAAGATGTAACCCACTCTCCCAAGACCAAAACCTGAAGTTTTGACCACAATGTGGGCTGCATCCTGTAAGTAGATACATAAGAAGAATCAAGACATTTAGGTATGCTACAACCCATGCTTATAGTGTAATTTAGTATGAGGAATTGCCATAATTTGATTTCTTTATTAAATATGCTATCTTAAGTACTTTTAGTATTATTTTTTTTCATTGCTTAGCAATGCATGTAATTAGAGAAGAGTCAGAAAATAGGGATTAGCAATTAGAACAAAACACCAAAAATTTCATCTACCCAGGGACAGGTGAAGTTAAGCATTTAGTCCAGTTTCTTCCAAATCTGTGGATATAATTGTAATGTTTTAAATAGAGTTTGCTCATACCATAAAATTTTCTTCTTTTTTCGCTTTTTTTGTTTTTCTTTTTTTTTTTTTGAGATGGCATTTAACTCATTGCCCAGGCTGGAGTATAGTGGCGTGATCTTGGCTCACTGCAACCTCTGCCTCCCGGGTTCAAGTGATTCTTCTGCCTCAGCCTCTCGAGTAGCTGGGATTACAGGCACGTACCACCACACCCAGCTAATTTTGTATTTTTAGTAGAGACAGGGTTTCACCATGTTGATCAGGCTGGTCTCGAACTCCTGACCTCAAGTGATCCACCCATCTTGGCCTCCCAAAGTGCTGGGATTACAGGCGTGAGACACCACACCCAGCTATACCATAAAATTTTTTAACTTGCTTATTTCACTGTATATTGTGACCATCTTTTTCCTTGTTAGCTGACACATTTCTGCAGTACAATTTTCATGGATTGCATAAGATTCTGAAGTCAAGCCTCCATTTTTGGACCTTGAGATTGTCTCTAATGATTTGCTAGTATCAGCACACGTGTTGTTTTTTCCTTTGGCTAGGTTCCCATAAGTGGAAGAGCTGGATCAAAGGGTGTGCTTATGCTGAAAGTGTATTATTTGTCTAGCTACCAGGTACAAGGTTCAGCTGAGATACATCTACCAAGTTGACAGACTATTAAAGTCAAAGGCATAAAGTAGAAGCATTGCTCACATGCAGCCCTCGTAGATGGCACAAGCCAGCACTGAGTACGGTACTCCCAGGGTCAGTGTTCACTACAGTGGTAGAACAAGCTTTGTCACAAACATCGACATCAGCATTGCAGGTGTAGGCACGCAAAGTCCTTAGATGCAAGAATCAAAAACAGAGACCCCAAGTCCGACAATTCCTGAGAATGCTAAAATCATAGCAATCCTAGCATTCAGAAGATAACGTTTTTCCACATTTTGAATACATTTAAACCTATGAAAAAGTTGAAAAACTAATACAATGAACTCCATATGCCCTTTAATAGATTCAACAATTACCAGCATTCACTATGTTTGTCCTCTGGTCCTGTGTCTCACCCGTCCCCCTGCCATATATGTGTATATATACACACACGCACCTCTCTGCATATATGTATGTGTATATATATGCGCGCGCACACACACACACCCTTATTTTGAAAATGCGTCGGGATGGTGACTGCAGAAAGACTCTGCCCTTTCAGCATACATCTCCTAAGAATCAGGATATTCTCCTACATGGAAATGTG
>NC_045450.1:1093922-1158292 GCF_002776525.5 Piliocolobus tephrosceles | reverse complement strand
TGTGGCCCGGGCTGGAGTGCAGTGGCCGGATCTCAGCTCACTGCAAGCTCCGCCTCCCGGGTTTACGCCATTCTCCTGCCTCAGCCTCCCGAGTAGCTGGGACTACAGGCGCCCGCCACCTCGCCCGGCTAGTTTTTTGTATTTTTTAGTAGAGACGGGGTTTCACCGTGTTAGCCAGGATGGTCTCGATCTCCTGACCGCGTGATCCGCCCGTCTCGGCCTCCCAAAGTGCTGGGATTACAGGCTTGAGCCACCGCGCCCGGCCATAGATTATATTTTAAAAGGCAATTATAATATTTTAATCTAGTTTGCTATGGAAACTTTTCAGTATAGTTTTCTATACATTTATCTCAAATACATAACCCCTATTATGTCAACAAACAGCTTTAACTTTTAGAGAGCTTAAAATTTATTAACAATAATTATTTCTTACAAAAATGAATTTGCTAAAAGTGACATGGATCCTTACCATCTGTTTCGAACTACTTTTGTAGTTTCATCATCAATGTTGAGTGTGGAAATGTAGGCATAAAGGATGCCATAGGAAGGATCAGCTTTTCCTTCATTCTTCAAAGCTTTTCCCTTTAATTGTTCAACTGTATAGACATCAACTATTGTACTTACTAAAAATAGAAAGAAGTATTACAGTCTGTATATATTCTTATAAAATAAAGGATTACATCTGAATGGAAAGCTATGACAAATGAGAACATGCAGTAGCTTAAGTAACAGAAAAATTACTATGTTGGGTATATAAACACTGATTCCATAAATGTACATAAAAGCAAAACATAAGAAAAAAAGGAAATGAAATTAGTCTTCATTAAAATGAAGAATTTCTGTTTATCAAAAGACACCATTAAAAAAGCAAAAAGGCAAGACACAGAATAGGAGATGCTAGCAGTCTACAATGAGATAAAGGACTCATCCAGAATTGTCTAAAGAATTTGTAAATATCAGTTAGAAAAAGACAGTGACTTGGCTGGGCACGGTGGCTCATGCCTGTAATCCCAGCACTTTGGGAGACCGAGGCGGACAGATCACCTGAGCTTGGGAGTTCAAGAGCAGCCTGACCAACATGGAAAAACCCTGTCTCTACTAAAAAAAAAAAAAAAAAAAAAAGCTGGGCGTGGTGGTGCATGCCTGTAATCCCACCTACTCAGGAGGGTGAGGCAGGAGAATCTCTTGAATCCGGGAGGCGGAGGTTGTGGTGAGCCGAGATTGCGCCATTGCACTCCAGCCTGGGCAATGAGAGACAAACTCCTTCTCAAAAAAAAAAAGACAGTGATTCAATTTTTTCTTTTTTTTTTTTTTTTTTTTTTTTGATACGGAGTCTCGTTCATTGCCCAGGTTGGAGTTCAGTGGCACTGTCTGGGATTACAGGTGTGAGCCACCACGCCCAGCAACAGTGACTCAATTTTTTAAATAGGGAAGAGACTTTAAAAAGTACATCACAGCCGGGCGCAGTGGCTCACACCTGTAATCCCAGCACTTTGGGAGGCCGAGGCGGGCGGATCACGAGGTCAGGAGATCAAGACCATACTGGCTAACATGGTGAAACCCCATCTCTACTAAAAAATACAAAGAATTGGCCGGGCGCGGTGGCTCAAGCCTGTAATCCCAGCACTTTGGGAGGCCGAGACGGGTGGATCACGAGGTCAGGAGATCGAGACCATCCTGGCTAACACGGTGAAACCCTGTCTCTACTAAAAAATACAAAAAACTAGCCGGGCGAGGTGGTGGGCACCTGTAGTCCCAGCTACTCGGGAGGCTGAGGCAGGAGAATGGCGTAAACCCGGGAGACGGAGCTTGCAGTGAGCTGAGATCCGGCCACTGCACTCCAGCCTGGGCGACAGCGAAACTCCGTCTCAAAAAAAAAAAAAAAAAAAAAAAAATACAAAGAATTAGCCAGGCGTGGTGGCTGGTGCCTGCAGTTCCAGCTACTCAGGAGGCTGAGGCAGGAGAATGGCGTGAACCTGGGAGACGGAGCTTGCAGTGCGCTGAGATCGTGCCACTGCACTACAGCCTGGGCGACAAAGCAAGACTCCATCTCAAAAAATAAAATAAAATAATTAATAAATAAAAGTACATCACAAAAGAAGTTATCAAAATGGCCAATACACGTACTGGTCTCAATAATCATCAGGAAAATACAAATTAAACAAGAGTAGGCTGGATGCGGTGGTTCACGCCTGTAATTCCAACACTTTGGGAAGTTGAGACTGGTGGATCGCTTGAGGTCAGAAGTTCGAGACCAGCCTGGCCAACATAGCAAAACCCTCTCTCTACTAAAAATAAAAAATTAGCTGGGCATAGCAGTGTGTGCCTGTAATCCCAGCTACGTGGGAGGCTGAGGAAGGAGAATCGCTTGAACCCGGGAGGCGGAGGTTGCACTCAGCCAAGATGGCGGCATTGCACTCCAGCCTGGGTGACAGAGCCAGACTCCATCTCAAAAACAAATGAACAAACAAACAAAAAAAACCAAGAGAATTCCACTAAACACCTAACATTTAAAAGACTAATAACAAAAACATTAGTGAAGATGTGAAGCAACAACAAAAATAAACTTTACAGAACTAAAAATAATAACCTATAATTCATTTTTATTTTTCTTTATCTTAGAAGAATCTTCCAGGAACAAATATTACTTGGGTTAGAAAACTTTTATCAGAAGTTATCCGGTTCCTTCAGCACTTCATTGGTTTCCTTTGTTGCTTTGTAGTACATGAAATTTAATTTTCTTCAATAAAAAGATGGTAATGTGTATCTATTTATCTATAATATTTTTATGTCTTTATCCTTCTATTAGTATATATGCACAAAAAGATACATTAAAAGATGTTAACCAAGTAACTGTTTATTTGGGGCTGTTGCTTGCATTCTGTATTATGTATCTCTCTTATTTTTTTTAAGACGGAGTCTCGCTGTGTGGCCCAGGCTGGAGTGCAGTGGCGTGATCTCGGCTCACTGCAACCTCTGCCTCCCGGGTTCAAGCGATTCTCCTGCCTCAGCCTCCCGAGTAGCTGGAATTATAGGTTCCCCCACCACGTCTGGCTCATTTATTGTATTTTTAGTAGAGACGGGGTTTCACCAGGTTGGCCAAGCTGGTCTCAAATTCCTGACCTCAAGTGATCCCTCCACCTGGGTCTCCCAAAGTGCTGTGATTATAGGCGTGAGCCACCACGCCCAGCCAAGCATTCGGTATTGTGTTTCTTCTATTTTTTGAGATACAGTCTTGCTCTGACACCCAGGCTAGAGTGTAGCTTCGCTCTGTCACCCAGGCTGGATCTCAGCTCACTGCAACCTCCGCCTCCCAGGTTCAAGAGATTCTCCTGCCTCAGCCTGCCGAGTAGCTGGGATTACAGGCACATCATGTGATGCACGGCTAATTTTTGTGTTTTTAGTAGAGACGGGGTTTTGCCATGTTGGCCAGGCTGGTCTTATGAACTCCTGGGCTCAAATGATCCACCCACCTCAGCCTCTCAAAGTGCTAGGATTACAGGTGTGAGCCACTGTGCCTGGCCTACTTTTAAAATTTTGAGCATTTTAATTTTTAATAAAAATATAAAAGCTCTAAAGAAAACATGATTATAGTTTTACTCTGAAATATTTAATCAATTTCTACCTATAAGGTTTTCATGGGAGTAATGAGCATTTTAAAAGATAAAAAAGGCCAGGCACGGTAGCTCACGCCTGTAATCCCAGCACTTTGGGAGGCCGAGGCGGGCAAATTGCTTGAGCTCAGGAGTTTGAGACCAGCCTGAACAACATGGTGAAACCCAGTTTCTACCAAGAACACAAAAAATTAGTTTTTGCTTTTATAAATCTGAGTAAATTTAACTATCAAAGTTCCCACAGTAAAATAAAAGAAAAAGGGATGCTTAAAAACTATTTTTAGGCCAGGGGCGGTGGTTCATGCCTGTAATCCCAGCACCTTGGGAGGCCTAGTCAGGCGGATCACCTGAAGTCAGGAGTTCGAGATCAGCTGGCCAACATGGTGAAACCCTATCTCTACTAAAAATACAAAAATTAGCAGGGCGTGGTGGCGTGTACTTGTAATCCCAGCTACCCAGGAGGCTGAGGCAGGAGAATCACTGGAACCCAGGAGGCAGAGGCTGCAGTGAGCCGAGATTGCGCCACTGCACTCCAGCCTCGGTGACATAGCAAGACTCCATCTCAAAAAAAGAAAAAAAGCTATTTTTGGGCCGGGCACTGTGGCTCACGCCTGTAATCCCCCCACTGTGGGAGGCTGAGGTGGGTAGATCACCTGAGGTTAGGAGTTCAAGACCAGCCTGGCCAACATTGTGAAACCCCGTGTCTACTAAAAATATAAAAATTAGCCAGGTGTGGTGGTGCACACCTGTAATCCCATCTACTTGGGGGGCTGAGACAGGAGAATTGCTTGAACCCAGGAGGCGGAGGTTGCAGTGAGCTAAGCTCACACCACTGCACCCCAGCCTGGGTGACAGAGCAAGACTCCTCAAAAAACAAACAAACAAACAAGGCCTATATTTGGGCCGAGCAAGGTGGCTCACACATGTAATCCTTCAGGAGGCTGAGGCAGAAGGATTCCTTGAGGTCAGGAGTTTGAGACCCTGAAAAAAGAAAAGAGAAGAGAAGAGGGGAGGGGAGAGGAGGGGAGAAAGAAATAAAGACAAAAGAAAGAAAGAAAGAGAAAGAAGGAACTACTTGTGATTACTTTAATGTAACTTACTGATCAGAAAAAAAAAATTCCCAAATAAATCAGGCTGCCCTTGAGTAGCCTAAAAATAGTTGTAGACACTGTCATTCCTGTCCCTGTTTTAGGGTTGCATGGCAGGGCAGGGACTGAAATACACTTTATCAAGTTTACCTCACAGCTCGCTGAACGCCTCTGTGCTCTCTCAAGTTTCCTGAAATGGCATTATCTACAAATGATCCAACATTTAAAAAAAATGTTTCCAAAGTAACAATCATGGCTTTATTTTATTATTATTTTTCGAGACAGGGTCTTGCTCTGTCACCCAGGCTGCAGTGCAGTGGCATGAACACAGCTCACTGCAGTCTCTATCTCCAGGGCTCAAGCAATCCTCCTATCTCAGCCTCCTGAGTAGCTGAGATCACAGGCACATGCCACCATGCCCAGCTATTTCTTTTTTTAATTTTTGTAGAGGTGGAGTCTCACCTATGGCTTGTCCCTTCTTGTAGGCAAAAAGATGATAAATTTTGATCCAGTAGTACCTTTTTCTATCAGTGACCGCTACTGATATGAAACACATTAAATATCCTCCACAAAAAGCAATAACAAAGTTCCTTTTCCACACAACGTAATGTGGCTTGCAGAATACATTATTTCATGCTAAATTCCATTGTTACTCTCTTCAGGTGAATTAGGCATCATCTACGATAACTAAGTAAGGACTATGTTACAGAACACGCCTTCAGGGAGTGATCTAAAACTTCCCTCTGTTCCTTCTGGTCCCTCCGGCATGCATGTCTGGCATAAGCCAGCAATAGCAATAAGCAGAATCCTTTTTTCTTTTTTTGGAGAGAGTCTCACTCTGTTGCCCAGTCTGGAGTGCAGTGGTGTGATCTCAACTCCCTACAACGTCTGCCTCCCTGGTTGAAGTAATCCTCTTGCCTCAGGCTCCCTAGTAGCTGGGACTATAGGCACATACCACCACACCTGGCTAATTTTTGTATTTTTAGTAGAGATGGCATTTCACCATGTTGACTGGGCTGGTCTTAAACTCCTAACCTCAAGTGATCTGCCCACCTCGGCCTCCCAAAGTGTTGGGATTACAGGAATGAGCCACTGCACCCGGCCAGCAGAATCCTTTTAAAAGAAGAGCCTTAACCTAGGCTTCATGGATTTGGGGTCCAGGAACATGACAGTTTATGCAAATCCACACATGGGTACAAGCACTGCTCTGGGGAGAGGGTCATAAGCTCCCATCAGATAGGCAAAAGGTATATAACATATAAGATGCTCAGGAGGGCATGGTGGCACATGCCTGTAATCCTAGCACTTCGGGAGGCTGAGACCAGTGGATCACTTGAGCCCAGCAGTTTGAGACCAGCCTGAGCAACACTGCAAAACCCCATCTCTACAAAAAATACAAAAATTAGGCTGGGCACGGTGGCTCATGCCTGTAATCCCAACACTTTAGGAGGCCAAGGTGGGTGGATCACGAGGTCAAGCGCTCAAGACCATCCTGACCAATATGGTGAAACCCCGTGTCTACTAAAAATACAAAAAATGGGCCGAACGCGGTGGCTCAAGCCTATAATCCCAGCACTTTGGGAGGCCGAGACAGGCGGATCACGAGGTCAGGAGATCAAGACCATCCTGGCTAACACAGTGAAACGCCGTCTCTACTAAAAAATACAAACAAAAAACTAGCCGGGCGAGGTGGCGGGCGCCTGTAGTCCCAGCTACTCAGGAGGCTGAGGCAGGAGAATGGCGTAAACCCGGGAGGCGGGGCTTGCAGTGAGCTGAGATCTGGCCACTGCACTCCAGCCTGGGCAAGAGCGAGACTCCGTCTCAAAAAAAAAAAAAAAAAAAATACAAAAACGGTCGGGCACAGTGGCTCACACCTGTAATCCCAGCACTTTGGGAGGCTGAGACAGGCAGATCACAACGTCAGGAGATCAAGATCATCCTGGCTAACATGGTAAAACTCCGTCTCTACTAAAAAATACAAAAAAAATTAGCCGGGCATGGTGGTGGGCCCCTGTAGTCCCAGTTACTCGGGAGGCTGAGGCAGGAGAACGGCGTGAACCTGGGAGGCAGAGCTTGCAATGAGCCAAGATCACACCACTGCACTCCAGGCTGGGTGACAGAGTGAGAGTTCGTCTCAAAAAAAAAAAAAAAATTAGGGTGTGGTGGCACAAGTCTGTAGTCCCAGCCACTGTGAAGGCTGAGGCAGAAGAATTGCTTGAACCCGGGAGGTGGAGGTTGCAGTGAGCCAATACCATGCCACTGTACTCCAGCCCAGATGACAGAGTGAGACTCCGTCTCAAAAAAAAAAAAAAGAAAGAAATTAGCTAGGTGCAGTGGTGTGCACATGTAGTCACAGATACTTGGAGAGGCTGAGGCAGGAAGATGGATTGAGCCTGGGAGGACTAGGCTGCAGTGAGCCATGATGACACAACTGCACTCCAACAAGACTCTGTTTCAAAAAAAAAAAAAAAAGAAGGCTGGGCGCGGTGGCTCAAGCCTGTAATCCCAGCACTTTGGGAGGCCGAGGCGGGCGGATCACCAGGTCAGGAGATCGAGACCATCCTGGCTAACACGGTGAAACCCCGTCTCTACTAAAAAGTACAAAAAACTAGCCGGGCGAGGTGGCGGGCGCCTGTAGTCCCAGCTACTCAGAAGGCTGAGGCAGGAGAATGGTGTGAACCCGGGAGGCGGAGCTTGCAGTGAGCTGAGATCCAGCCACTGCACTCCAGCTTGGGTGACAGAGCAAGACTCTGTCTCAAAAAAAAAAAAAAAAAAAAAAAGAAAGAAAGAAAAGAAAAAGATGCCCACGGCCAGGCGCGGTGGCTCAAGCCTGTAATCCCAGCACTCTGGGAGGCCGAGACGGGCGGATCACGAGGTCAGGAGATCAAGACCATCCTGGCTAACACGGTGAAACCCCGTCTCTACTAAAAAAAAATACAAAAAACTAGCCGGGCGAGGTGGCGGGCGCCTGTAGGCCCACCTACTCGGGAGGCTGAGGCAGGAGAATGGCGTAAACCCGGGAGGCGGAGCTTGCGGTGAGCTGAGATGTGGCCACTGCACTCCAGCCTGGGCGACAGAGCAAGACTCCGTCTCAAAAAAAAAAAAAGAAAAAGAAAAAGATGCCCACTATTTTAAACTACCTTTAGAAAAGTTGAAATAGGCTGGGCGCAGTGGCTCACTCATGCCTGTAATCCCAACACTTTGGGAGGCCGAGGCGGGTGGATCACAAGGTCAGGAGATCCAGACCATCTGGCTAACAAGGTGAAACCCCGTCTCTGCTAAAAATACAAAAAAATTAGCCAGGCATGGTGGCGGGTGCCCGTAGTCCCAGCTACTCGGGACGCTGAGGCAGGAGAAAGGCATTAACCTGGGAGGAAGAGCCTGCAGTGAGCCGAGATCGCGCCACTGCACTCCAGCCTGGGCAACAGAGCGAGACTCCATCTCAAAAAGAAGAAAAAAAAAAAAAAGAAAAGTTGAAATATAGTAGTTACAGAATAGGAATCTGGTCTTTTACCACGTCAAACAAATCTTTACAATCCCAATTTCGGCCTTTAAAAAAAATACAAATATATTTAAAGGGTCACTTACAATTTATGGATTCTTTGAAATAACTTTCAATTTCGTCATCCAAAACATTTGTTTCTTTATTTTCTCGTATAAAATTCAGTAGAATGTTAGCTTCTGGTGTCTCTTAAATTGAAAATACATAGTAAGTGAAAAGTAAACTGATTAACTTTTATATCACATTTAAATCATCCAAAATCATTTTAATAGTAAAAAGTGAAGACATGTAAGAATACAATCAAACAGAATATTATGTGGCCATTAATAATCTGATATAGAATTCTGTTCACATGGAGAGATGTACACCACATTACATCTAAAACAGATGTTAGTGAAAAGAGCAGCTTACTAACCTGTGTGGTTCAATACCCTTTTAATTAAAAAATTTACATATATAAGGGGACTGGCACAGTGGCTCACGCCTGTAATCCCAGCACTTTGGGAGGCCGACGCAGGCGGATCATGAGGTCAGGAGATGGAGGCCATCCTGGCTAACACAGTGAAACCCCGTCTCTACTAAAAATACAAAAACATTAGCCAGGCATGGTGGTGGGCACCTGTAGTCCCAGCTAGTTGGGAGGCTGAGGCAGGAGAATGGCGTGAACCCGGGAGGTGGAGCTTGCAGTGAGTCGAGAGAGCACCACTGCACTCCAGCCTGGGAAACAGAGCAATACTCCGTCTAAAAAAAAAAAAAAAACTACATATATAAATGCAAAATTATCTGGAAGAATATATATGAAAAAATGATTCTCTCTAGACAGTGGGATTGTAGGTGATCTTTGTTTTCCTTGTTTATGTTTTTATATATTTTTTCTGAATTTTATATGTATTTCTTTACTCAGAAAAAAAAGGTTTTCAAAAGGCAATTGAAATATATAAAACAGGCTCTATAAAAAGCATTGCTCCCCACGTTGGGATGAGTGTGCAGGAGTCGGGGGTACTGTGCCAGAAGGCAGGAACGGGAGTTTGGAAAGCGCTCCCCCATGATGCCCTTGGACCCCAGGCCCAGCCTCTGGCACATGACTGTTAATTACCCCAGGCCCCTCTGAATATTCTACAAATTGTCCTGACAATGCCGGTACTTTCCTAACTCCCCTGGGAAGATGTGGGCATTTCTTGCTCCTTGCTCCCACAATACAAGTCTACCTGTTCTTTCTCAGAACTGGGCTGTCAAATCCTTGCTGGCATGCGGTGTCCCACATGATGACTGTCCTCACATCCATCTGACCAGCCACTCATCTCCTTCCTTGTTCCAGAAATTTGTATTATCTCAATTGTTGGCAAGCAAAAGGCATTAAAAAATATTGATAAGGTCATGAGCGAATGAATGAATGTAGAACTCCATTAACTTGGAGAGATGTGCACCATGAATTGCTGTGCTTCAGATGGGAGCATCTGCTGGAGCGAGACCACAGAAATCCAGCCAACGAGCTTCCTGTGATGGGGACTGGCAGGGATGGGTGGGTACCAGCACTGCAGGTTCTCACTGACAATAGGGTTATCCTGACTGTCAGAGAAAGGCAGGAACTGTGCCCTCCCTAGCTGATAAGCACCCTCAGGGCAGAGAAAGAAACAAGGGAATCTCGACGTCCTGGTGAGGATGAACACAAGCCATTTAGGGCTTCTTAATTTCTATAAGGCAGGTGTAGCCCAGGAAATTAAAAGTAAAACTGATATAACTATTTACAATAGCAAAGACATGGAACCAGCTCAAATGCCCATCAATGGTAGACTGGATAAAGAAAATGTGGTACATATACACCATGGAATACAATGCAACCATAAAAAGGAATGAGATCATATCCTTTGCAGAGACACGGATAAAGCTGAAAACTATCATTCTCAGCAAACTAACACAGGAACAGAAAACCAACCACCACATGTTCTCACTCATAAGTGAGAGCTGAACACGGAGATAACAAGGACACAGGGAGGGGAACAACACACACTGGGGCCAGTCGGGGAATGGGGGGTGAGGGGAGGGACAGCATCAGCACAAATAGCTAATGCATGCAGGGCTTAAAACCTAGATGACGGGCTGGGCGTGGCGGTTCACGCCTGTAATCCCAGCGCTTTGGGAGGCCGAGGTGGGCAGATCACGAGGTCAGGAGATCAAGACCATCCTGGCCAACATGGTGAAACCCCGTCTCTACTAAAATACAAAAAATGAGCCAGGCGTGGTGGCACACGCCTGTAGTCCCAGCTACTCAGGAGGCTCAGGGAGGGGAATCACCTGAACCCAGGAGGCGGAGGTTGCAGTGAGCCAAGATCACACAACTGCACTCCAGCCCAGTGACAGAGTGAGACTCCATCTCAAACAAAAAAAACAAAAACCTAGATGACAGGTTGATGGGTGCAGCAAACCACCATGGCACATGTAGACCTATGTAACAAACCTGCATGTTCCGCACATGGATCCCAGAACTTAAAGTAAAATTTAAAACATAAAGTAAAGCTTATATAAACAAGCACACAAATTCATGCATCCTTGCGAGTATTCTCCTTTAAATTTGTTTCCTTGACAGAATAAATCCAAGAAATCTAGATCTGCTGTACAACATGGTAGCTATGGTTAATAACAACATATTACATTCTTTTTTTTTTTTCTTTTTTTTTTTTTTTTACGGGGTCTCGCCCTTTTGTCCCCGCGGGAGTGCAGTGGCCGGATCTCAGCTCACTGCAAGCTCCGCCTCCCGGGTTTACGCCATTCTTCCGCCTCAGCCTCCGGAGTAGCTGGGACTACAGGCGCCCGCCACCTCGCCCGGCTAGTTTTTTGTATTTTTTAGTAGAAACGGGGTTTCACCGTGTTGGCCGGGATGGTCTCGATCTCCTGACCTCGTGATCCGCCCGTCTCGGCCTCCCAAAGTGCTGGGATTACAGGCTTGAGCCACCGCACCCGGCCTACATTCTTGAAAAGTACTGAGAGAACAAATTTTAAGTGTTCTCACCACAGAAAAAAAGTATGTGAATTAGTATATATGTTAATTAGCTTGATTTAGCCATTCTGCAATGTATACATATTTCAAAACAACATATTGTATAAAATAAATGTATTCAATTTTTTGTCAATTAAAAAGTTAACCAATAAATAATAAATTTTAAAAATGCGTCTCCTTAAGAAGGCATTTTTTCTAATGATGTTGGTTACTGCTCAAAATACTGTGACATTTTTTTCTTTGAATCTGTAATCAGAGCCAAATGCACAACATCCTAAAATACCTGTCTCATTAATTAGATCTTGAGTTTTTTATATCATTGTACAGTCAAGGTTGATCATCTTTTCCATCAGACAAATCTGTCTTTTAAAAACTTTTCCAGCTCAAATTTACCCTTAGAGGATGAAGATTTTACTATCACTGGTATTACTAAATGTACGAATAATAGGTCAGGCGTGGTGGCTCGTGCCTGTAATCCCAGCAATTTGGGAGGCCAAGGCCGGTGGATCACTGGAGCCCAGGAGTTCAAGGCCAGCCTGGCCAACATGGTGAAACCCTGTCTCTACTAAAAACATAAAAAATTAGCCGGGCATGGTAGCAGGCACCTGGGCAACCCGGGAGGCTGGAACAGGAGAATCCCTTGAACCCAGGAGGTGGAGGCTGCAGTGAGCCAAGATTGTGCCACCGCACTTCAGCCTGGGGGACAGAGCGAGACTCCATTTCATTTAAAAAAAAATATATATATATATATGAAATAAACTATTTTTATTAATAGGTTATTTCTAATAGCAAACCCAGGGTGCGGAGGCTCACGCCTGTAATCCCAGCACTCTGGAAGGCCGAGGTAGGCGGATCACAAGGTCAGGAGATTGAGACCATCCTGGCTAACACAGTGAAACCCCATCTCTACTAAAAATACAAAAAATTAGCCGGGCGTGGTGGCGGGCACCTGTAGTCCTGGCTACTCAAGAGGCTGAGGCAGGAGAATGGCACGAACCCAGGTGGCGGAGCTTGCAGTCAGCCGAGATCACGCCACTGCACTCCAGCCTGGGCGACAGAGTGAGACTCCACCTCAAAAAATAAATAAATAAATTAATTAATTAATTAATTAAAAATAAATAAACCAGACATAGTACCTCCCTCCAGGAAAGAAAAAATTGAAGAGTGTCCCACTATTGTCCTAAGTGTTAATAATAGACTATCGTGTGTCACCATCAATTTAGAAACAAAGCCGTCAGAGCAAACCTCTCAGAGCTGAGTCAGATGCTGTCACTGCTCTGCTCCAAACCCCAACCTGCTACCCCATCCAGAGTAGAAGCCAGCGCACTCTAACAGCCTCTGAGGCCTTCTTCATGGGTGCCCCATCTCTTCTCAGAACAGCTCCTGCTGGCCTTCAACTCCTGGGCTCCAGCCACACCAGCCCCTCGGTGTTTCCCTTGGTTAACCCTTTAGCTTCCTTATCAAGTCTTTGCTCAAACGTCACTCTCCCATGCAGCGTGCCTTGTGGAAAATCACACATGCTGTGGCTCTCTAGGTCCTCCTGACTCTGTTCCACCTGTTCTCCTTAAATATTTCATAATTCATGGACATATTATCTTCATTATTTATTCTCTGTCTCTCCCTGCTGGAGTGTAAACTCCATGAGGGTAGAAATATTTGTCCATTTTGTCATTGCACCCCAGAACAGCACCCAGCACACAGCACGTGCACAGTAAATGAGTTCAGTGAAGAGCAATTTGGGGCATGCACATCATCTCCCATGGTGCTGCCTTCAAGGAGACAACCTCCATGTGTTGGATGTGCAAGGTTCAGAGTACTCATATAAAAACCAGAGTCTTCATTATTTGACACCATTCCTCATATAATTCTATCTTTTAAAAATGCTGATAATGGTTTGGTCAAAAGCACACATTGCTTTACAACTCTGTCACTGCTGATGCTTTGTCACAGACCAGCGGAGTGAGCTTATGTTTTAAATGATACACTACATACTCTACTCATAGCTTGCCGAGATGGCGAAGGATTGATTACTCCATTTCTTTGGCAGTTCTGGGTTGATGGTTACGTCTGCACTATAAAGCACCCTGGGAATGCTCACAGGCACTAATGCCTCATCTCCCCAGTCTGGCTCCCTTGATTTTATGCTGTAGTAAACTGTAACTCCTTTAACAACAACTCCAGGGGATCATCTGGGCATTTAATGTGCAGTTATGAGCTAATGATACTACACAGAGTACTGTGTGTGGGTGCGCATGTGTGCATGTGTGTTATCAATGTCCTAGCAGTAAAAGTTATTTGAATGCAGCAAAACTGAATTTACCTATTAGTCAATAATTTAGCATCTGAGCAACAAAATTGATCTCTCAAAGATCATCACAATGAATTATACTTTAAAAATTAATCTGGTTTTTCACTTTTTTTTTTTTTTTTTTGAGACAGAGTTTAGCTCTGTTGCCAGGCTGGAGTGCAGTGGCACCATCTCGGCTCACTGTAATCTCCACCTCCCAGGTTGAAGTGATTCTCCCGCCTCAGCTTCCCGAGTAGCTGGGACTACAGGCACGCGCCACCCGCCCACCTAATTTTTATATTTTTAGTAGAGACAGGGTTTCACCATGTTGGCCAGGATGGTCTCAATCTCTTGACCTCATGATTGGCCCACCTTGGCCTCCCAAAGTGCCAGGATTACAGGCGTGAGCCACTGCACCAGACTTTTTTGTTGTTTTTTTTTTTTAAGACAGAGTCTTGCTCTTGTGGCCCAGGCTACAGTACAATGGCACGATTTCAGCTCACTGCAACTTCTGCTTCCTGGGTTCAAGCGATTCTCCTGCCTCAGCCTCCTGAGTAGCTGGGATTACAGGTGCCCACCACCAAGCTCAGCTAATTTTTATATTTTTAGTAGAGACTGGGTTTCACCATGTTGACCAGACTGGTCTCGAACTCCTGACCTCAGGTGATCCACCCGTCTCAATCTCCCAAAGTGCTGGGATTACAAGCATGAGCCACTACATCCAGCCTCACATTTCTTTAGTAAAGATATCAAAGTTCATTTTAAGTTTTTAAAAAAGTTATATAAAGCAATTTTTACTTCTAATTTGAATTAAATCCAGGTTGAATTTTCATTCTTAAATATACTGTACAAATATTGAAATGTGTTCAGTCATTTCCAAAGGGATAAAAAATTTCACAAAGTTTTTTACCTGGATTAGTTGTAATAATGGTTTTTGAGATTACAGTTGCTGTCATGCAGTTCCGAAATTTGTCAAAACTTATTCTTACATCTGAGACAAATATTACTGTTTGGGAAAAAAGCCATTTACAATTATTACATGGGGGGATATAAAATTACAAATATTAGACACAATCATTTAATGATGATACCTGTTTCTCGTGGTATCCAGCTCTGTGCAAGTAGAATGGATTCATTATCCCAACTGCATTGTTTAAAAAGAAGTAATACAAATTGAATACACTAGAAAAAACTGATAGTGACACATTATTTACAACAGTAAAAGAAAGCTTCAGTGGCTGGGGTCAGCCATCCCCAAGGTGGTCAAAGACCTCCTGGTCTTAAGGATACCAGCTTCCTCCCAGGGAGAATTTAACATCTCCATGAGAGAACATTCCTTCAACACACACTCTGCTCTAGTAATACTCTGCTCTGCCAATTCTTTATTTTTCTAACACTTAATCACTCCAGGCTAGTTAGAACTTAAAGCCTAAAGACTTTAAAGTCACACTTTCAGACCCTGAAGTTAAGTGTTCCCCAGTGGATATCAAGGCTCAGGGCCTTGATGGGTTGAAAGCATTTTTCAAATCATCTCCTTTGGTACCCAGGCATCACAGGTCTAGACAATGCCTTGTTGTACCTGGCAATGCTTCAGGGTGCAGTCCCCGCCCTGGCCCACATGCCCTGTGCCCTGCCCTGCTCCAGGATACCTTCCAGGAAGCACAGAGGGAAAGTCTGGCTTGTTCCATGGGACGTAGTAAAACACCATTTGTTATAAAACAGAATTTAACAATAAAACTAGTCACAGTGGAGTCCTCCTAAGCAAGTTCCATGCCATCTAAAGACCTCATTTTAAGGTGCTGTCCATAACAACTCAACATTCAGGAGTGAGGTTTATTTTTTAAAATATCATTCATCTCCTATCATTATCCTCTCTTGATATGAAGTCCATCATATCTTGGATAAAATGAAAATGTCCTGGTGATAACAACAGGGATTTCACAATTTGGAACAGACGTCGGTGGTTACCATGTCATTGCAAAAGAAGACTCTGTTTCATCATAGAGTCTAACTTCACACCTCTGGCCTTTTCTCCGGTCTGAAGTTGTAAAGTATTTTGGCTCTCCAACCTTAGAAATGGAAAGAAATCATTACTCTTCACCTGTATGTAGAAGTATTTAAGTATTTATTGATGAAAATTCTCAATGTTCACCTTTTAAACACCAAATAAGAAATATTAAAATAGCAAAAACCAGTAATATATAGTTGATTATTTTAAAGCATCTTCTATCTCTAAACTACATGTACGTAGCTAAAGTTGTAAGTCACACAACACTTTGAAGAGACACAAGGGGACAGGTGCTTGAAGTACATACTGAAAGTCTTTATAACATGTCATAACAAGGCTCCATGGCAGGCCCCCCTGGGGCATCTACGTGGACTCCTCAAGGGCAGGGTGTGTTTCCAGCACGTGTGTGTCCCCATGGCTCAGTGTGGAACCCAGCATGAGTTCATGTGACCGAATGGACTCAGCCTCTCTGGGGTCAGTATCACCATCTTCTTAGCAAACATCAAATATAGAATATCTGTGGTATAAAAAGTGTCCACAGGAAACAAACAAATAAAGGATACGTCCTCTGCCTTCTCCCCGGAACTACCATGCGGGATACAAAGGAAACTTTGACACTTTCCAATTCTGTCCATTGTGGGGTGAGATGATCAAAGAAGTGGAGATGCTCTCACCCATTAAAGCAAGTAAAAAAAAAAAAAAAGAGAGTTGAACCTAGGACCCTTCTCTCCACCCAGTAGCTTCTTATGTGGGAACGGCAGGCGCCTCTGAGAGCTGCACAGCAGCAGGTCCAGCATGGACAGTCACTGGCCGCCCCCCACCACTGCCACCACTGCATCTGTGGTGCCCAGAGAAAGGGACCTAGAAAGGACAGCCAGAGGCTGAGAGGTCAGCCTAACATCTGGGGTTGGGGAGATGAAGAACACTGTATTAAAAGGAGTTTTAAAGTGAAAAGACAGTGGAGATGAGAGGAAGAAACAGCAGGTTAAATGAAAGTGTGAAGAGTGGCCAGGCGTGGTGGCTCATGCCTGTAATCCCAGCACTTTGGGGGGCCGAGGTGGGTGGATCACAAAGGTCAGGAGTTCAAGACTAGCCTGGCCAGTATGGTGAAACCTTGTCTCTACTAAAAATACAAAATTAGCCAGGCGTTGTGGTGCATGCCTTTAGTCCTGGCTACTCGAGAGGCTGAGGCAGGAGAATTGCTTGAACCTGGAAGGCAGAGGTTGCAGTGAGCCAAGATCACGCCACTGCACTCCAGCCTGGGTGACAGAGTGAGACTCCATCCCCCTGCCAAAAAAAAAAAAAGTGTGAAGAAAAGGAAATGTAAGAGGGCTGAAAGCCAAAGTGGAGACAAAAGGCATGAGAAGAAGTGACGTGACACATGAAAGGTGCCAGACTCACTGAGGGTGTGGGAAAGCTGCCACAGTTTCCTGCTTACCCTACTGTATTTACTCAGGGTTGTAGACAATTCTTACTTCATTATAAATGTAATAGCACTGTCTATAACTTGGTGAAATCGCAAACAATTGAGCACTCATTTGAACAACTGAATAGGACTGAACATAACTGCCTACAAAGTGACCTCTCCTGTTTTTCAAGATGATCACATAATGGGCTTATTCCTCCTCCCTAAAGTATACAGATGCTCCCCAGGCAGCAGGCATGGCCTCCACAGCCAAGGCCCTGCCATCTGAGAGGGTCACATTCTCTCAGTCAGTCACCATTTAATATGACAAGCAATTCACGTTTACTTACATGAACTGTCATAAGCGTGTGAATGGTTTTTGTTGTTGTTGTTGTTGTTTTTGTCTCTTGACTATCATCTCCCTGTATATTAAAAGATTACTCTTGCCCCTTTATTTATTTATTTATTTATTTATTTATTTATTTATTTATTTATTTATCGACCCAGAATCTCGCTCTGTCACCCAGGCTGGAGTGCAGTGGCGCCATCTCGGCTCACTGCAAGCTCTGTCTCCCGGGTTCCCACCATTCTCCTGCCTTAGCCTCCTGAGTAGCTGGGACTACAGGCACCCGCCACCACGCCTGGCTAATTTTTTGTATTTTTAGTAGAGACGGGGTTTCTCCGTGTTAGCCAGGATGGTCTCGATCTTCTGACATCATGATCCGCCTGCCTCGGCCTCCCAAAGTGCCGGGATTACAAGTGTGAGCCACCGCACCCAGCCCACACCCAGCCAATTTTTGTATTTTTAGTAGACACAGGGTTTCACCATGTTGGCTAGGCTGGTCTCAAACTTCTGACCTCAGGTGATCCGCCTGTCACGGCCTCCGAAAGTGCTTCTATTACAGGCGTGAGCCACCATGCCTGGCCTTCTTGCCCCTTTAATTTCTTCCTTTTTTTTTTTTTTTTTTTTTTTTGGCGGAGTCTCGCTGTTACCCAGGCTGGAGGGCAGCGGCACAATCTCAGCTCACTGCAACCTCCACCTTCCAGGTTCAAGTGATTCTCCTGACTCAGTCTCCCAAGTAGCTGGGATTGCAGGCACCTGCCACCATACCCAGCTAATTTTTTTTTTTTTTTTGAGATGGAGTCTCGCTGTGCTGCCCAGGCTAGAGTGCAGTGGCATGATCTTGGCTCACTGCAAGCTCCGCTTCCCAGGTTCATGCCATTCTCCTGCCTCAGCCTCCCGAGTAGCTGGGACTTAATTTTTGTATTTTTAGTGGCGATGGTGTTTCACCATATTGGCCAGGCTGGTCTCGAACTCCTGACCTTGTGATCCACCTGCCTCAGTCTCCCAAAGTGCTAGGATTACAGGCATGAGCCACTGTGCCAGACTTTTTTTTTTTTTTTTTTCTGAGACAGGGTCTCCCTCTATTGCCCAGGCTGGAGTGCAGTGGCATGATTTTGGCTTACTGCAACCTCAACCTCCCAGGCTCAGGTGATCCTCCCCCTTCAGCCTCCCAAGCAGCTGAGAATACAGGTACATGCCATCACACCCGGCTAATTTTTGTATTTTTTGTAGAGACGGAGGTTGCCCAGGCTGGTCTTGAACTCCTGGGCTCAAGTGATCCATCTGCCTTGGTCTCCCAAAGTGCTAGGATCACAGGTGTGAGCCACGGTGCCTGGACTAATTTTCATGTACTTTATTTTGTGAAACTTTACCGTTGAGGTCTGTATCTCAATCTCTGCCTTATGCCTCTGGTCTGTCCGACTACAGAGCTCAGAACTTGCTACAATAATTCAGACAGACGCTGATGCACCAGAAGGGAACACCCCGTGGTGCCCCATGGAGTGCCATCCTCTCCTGCACTTCACCAGCACAGTCCCACTCCACCTATTAGACCATGGTGCCCCTATGACAGGGTAACGTGTATTCCCACTCCCTCTCCGGTTTCTGGGCAGCTCTGAGCACAAAGGCACAGAACAAATCACTTAACTTATTCAACTACACCCCTTTAAGGAAGATCACAGAGATTTTCGAGTCAATAAGCTTACCCTTTTCATTTGCATCTTTGTTTAAGCAAAGTATAAAAAGCTCTCCTATAGTTAGCAGATCATTTATGAGCAGAGTGGAATACTGCATTTAGCATTCAAATACAATTTTATTTTACTACTCATCCACAGATAAAATGCTACTTTCCCTTTAATGAGAAGTATTACTGTTTTCTTAATTCAACATACTACAAAGATACAGAAGAAAAGTTACCCCAGCTGATCATGACCACTCCATCCCAAACACAAATCAAGTGACCACAACACCCCTGCCAAATTGCACTTGGCTTTGTTGGGGTTTTAACTTACCGACTTCACAGCTGCCAGCACGTTAATAATCTTCCCATTAAGACTGTGTCCATTTGCAACAATGTCACCCAATGAATAATAATCATGAGACTGTTTAACAGGTAAATGTATCAAAGAAAGTAACTTTGTGTCCACTTCGTAACTGGAACAAACTTTTACTGTTGAGTGATTCTCACTGAGCAATAGTTTACAGTGGCTAAATTGCAAAAACACAAGAAAGTTATATGAAAGTGATTTTTGGATAGAAAAATATTTCCAGGTTCACATTTAAACGACATTTTTGGTTGAAATTTAGACAATACTAATAATATATACTTCTTACTCTTAGAAACACTGAATAATACGGCAAAACATTTTTTGTTTACAGTGCACTTTCATTAAGGAAATGTTTTGAGAATCGATTCGTGTTGGAGTTCTAAGCATACCATTTGTCCGATCTTGCCCAAGACTCTGCGCTTATTTCCTTCTCCAAAAAAATAGGAGCATAAAAGCACTCTGAAACTTTCAGGGGTTATGCAAACCTAAGGACTGGTTATTTCTCTCCCTTATGGACTTGGCTGTTCTGCCTTAGTGCCTCAGGTCAGAGACTGTGTTTTTCCTACCCCTGCTGAGCTCTGCATGGGGCAGACGCAAGACACTGGCACAGTGAGCCTGAAATGAGGATCTCTCCCTCCTGCACCTAGTCCCTGATGGCCCTTGGACTCTGTGCGCCAGCAGCCCCCTAACCCAGCCCCTCCTCCTCCCCACTGCTCGGCCTCACTTACCTACCTCGTCACTTCTCTCCCACGCCACTGCCTTGCTCTCCTAACTAAGCTTCATTCCCCTACAGTCCATCTTCCACAAGCAAAGTGATCTTCCTAAATCACAAATATGAAAATGCTGTTTCCCAGCTCAAAGACTGTCTTGTGGCTACCAGTCACAAAGGCAATAATTTGGTATGAAAGCAAAGCTGTCTGTGAAGTATCTCTGCTTCTACCTTAAGCTTCTCCTCCTGCCCATGCCCTGCATTCCAGCAGTATCAGACTATTACATTACGAAACTGATATTTCTAGATGAAAAATAGTAAAACATCAGCAGTTTCATATGGCTCAACCTAATATTAACTGTTCTGGAAAAGACAGGAGGTTTCCTGTTTCTTCCCTCTACCAAGAATGCTCTCTCCATCTAACCATCCATCCATCGCTTCCATGAATACTGAGAATCTGTTATATGCCAGACCCCATGCTAGGCACAAGGGATACAGGTGATGAAGAAGGCAGACAAGACCTTTGATCCCATGAGGTTCACATATGTGAGGGGGAGACCCAAGAACAATGAATTAAATAATCTCAGACAGTGACTTGCGTTATGGCGACAAAAACCAGGGCAAAATCCCAGTAATTGACCGTTAGCGCTACCACAAACAGAGTAGATGGGGAAGGTTGAAGAAGATGACATTTAAGCTGTGAGTCAATAACCCAAAGCAGCAAATAATCAAACAGATGGGAGAATGTTCTATGCAGAGAGAGAATAGAAAATACAAAAGTTTGGCCGGGTGCAGTGGCTCACGCCTGTAATCCCAGCACTTTGGGAGGCCGAAGCAGGCGGATCACTCGAGGTCAGGAGTTCGACACCAGCCTGGCCAACATGGTGAAACCCTGCCTCTACTAAAAATACAAAAATTAGCTGGGTGTGGTGGCATGTACCTGTAATCACAGCTACTTGGGAGGCTGAGGCGGGAGAATCGTTTGAACCCAGGAGGTGGAGGTTACAGTGAGCCGAGATTGCGCCACTGTACTCCAGCCTGGGCAACAGAGTGAGACTCTGTCTCAGTAAAAATAAAAATAAAAAGGAAATACAAAAGTTCTTAGTGCAGAATGAGTTCACAGTGTTCATGAAATGTAAAGAAATTCACTGTGGCTACAGAGAAATGAAGCTTGAGAGTCTGGCATAAGATGAGGCCAGAAAAGAAGGTGGAAAGGGGTCACAATTGATGCGTCAATGCTGTAGACTGCCGTGCCCACCAAGAGCCCTTTACAGGCTGGTACAGGGGCGCAGCCACACCCTTCTCTCCATAACTGCCAGACCCGCCTTTGAGCTGATGCCCTGCCCCACCCTGGGGGTTTGGGGAGTGGATGGACTACAGCCAGGACACTACTCTAAGGGGCCACTGCCACTCCAGAGCTCCCTCCTGGGTTCCTGCTGAGGCTCCAGGAGAACCCACTTCTCTGCTCACCTTCTTCCCCGCCTAGCCTTGCAGGGTTCCCCTGAGAGCTCACCCTCAACCAACCACTCCCACAAGAGTCCTCCTCTCAAGCTCTGCTTCAAAGGAACCTGCCCTAAGATGGTAAGCCTGTGAGGAGAAAGATATCTTGATATGAAAAAAGATAGATGTAATTTCCAAAGTTGATCTTTTCTTCTCATTCAGTTTTAACATGACAAAGTCAAATTTTAGTAAATCTAAGAATGAGAATCAAAGTACTAAACCAAAGCCATTTTTCATGTGACTCTGTATCCAAGTAAATTATGTCATAATCAAAGATGAATTTTGTAAGAGAAAATTAAACTTCTCATTTTTATCGAAATAGAAACAGAACACTTTTAGTAAGATCTCTGCTAATCTGATAGAACATTATTAGTAATGATCATTCTGGCACAATCTCTGTGCCAGAGGTTGATCTCTGTGCTAGACAGATGCTTACCTAGGAGTTGCAGGGCTGAATTTTTCTTCTCTTTCTATTTCCTTTCTTTGGATCAGGGGATTTTCAATTATCACTAAAACAGAGGGCAAAGTATGATGATATTACAAAACAGTAACAAGATAAACACACTAATCCTAAATAACATCCTGTTTAATGTGTAATCATCATTGACTCTAGGCTTTAAAAATTCCTCACCTCGCCGGGCACGGTGGCTCAAGCCTGTAATCCCAGCACTTTGGGAGGCCGAGACGGGCGGATCATGAGGTCGGGAGATCGAGACCATCCTGGCTAACACGGTGAAACCCCGTCTCTACTAAAAAAAAAAAAAAATACAAAAAACTAGCCGGGCGAGGTAGCGGGCGCCTGTAGTCCGAGCTACTCGGGAGGCTGAGGCAGGAGAATGGCGTGAACCCGGGAGGCAGAGCTTGCAGTGAGCTGAGATCCAGCCACTGCACTCCAGCCTGGGTGACAAAGCAAGACTCCGTCTCAAAAAAAAAAAAAACAAAACAAATAAAAATTCCTCACCTCATTCATCTTGTCCACCATCAAGATATAATATATTTTGATACTGAGATGTCAAAATTGAAATATTTATCTCCATATGTAACTAATATTCCAGCATTTATTCAAGGGATGTCTATAACTATACTGGGCCCTATGAAGTTTGTGAAGCTTTCTGTCTTCATAGTCCATGTGTTCAATGACCCTATTATTCAACTACAGAGATACCATACATTGTCCTGAAAGTTAATAATACAAGGCAATATATGATCAGGTTCTAAATAACTGATAGGGGGAGTGGGCTGTTTGAGACCACAGTATTAAAGAGGAGTGTTTTCACTACCTGCATTACTCTTTTCTCTTTTTCTATCGTGAAGGAGAGCTAGTATACATGCTTCCTTATTCCTTTTACAAGGCTAGGGCTCATAAAAGTTATCTGTTGAGTGACTAAGTTCCACACTTTATACTAGGTATACTATCTCATTTAATATTTACAAAAACCTAAAGAGGTATTAGTTCCTAGTTGAGACCCAACAAGATTAAGAAATTTTCTCAAAGCCATAATGTAAGTAAATGTTGGAACTGGGATTTGAATCTAGACCACTGTGCTTTCAAAGTCTCCTGTTCTTTCTACTATACGAGGCTGTTCTGTCAAAGAGATACTGGGGTGAGTAGAAGATGTAAAAGATTTGGTATTTTAACTAAAAATAAAGTTCCTTAAAATCCCATTAACAATTCAAATATCAGTTTTTATCAAAATCTATTCAGTGGTCAAATGTCAACTTTTACCAAAATATATTTAGTGGCCATTTTATATGTCTATAGAAAGATAACCAATTATAACAATAATATGAGTTGATGCAAACTGAAATATGTAATAAACCAGACAGTAAGGTTACCTGGTAAAAATATAACGATCATGTTTGTATGCTTTAAGTAACATTCTGAATGCTTTGCACTGCAGTCTTCTTTTTTTTTTTTTTTTTTTTTTTTGAGACAGGGTCTTACTCTGTGACCCAGGCTGGAGTGCAGAGGCATGATGTTGCCTCACTGCAACCTCCATCTCCCAGGCTCAAGCCATCCTCTCACTTCAGCCTCCTTAGTAGCTGGTACTACAGGCCCACGCCACCATGCCCAGCTAATTTTTTGTATTTTTTGTAGAAATGGGCTTTTGCCATACCGCTCAGGCTAGTCTTGAGCTCTTGGACTCATGCAATCCACCCACCTCGGCCTCCCAAAGTGTTGGGATTATAGGTATGAGCCACTACGCCCCACTATATTATACTATTAACACTTGACTTTTTCTGGTAAAGTTCTTGAGAATTATGAACTGTGCCTCATTTCAACTCCTTCAGTGTAGTTACCATAAACATACCACAGGAATAATACAATGGAAAGAATTTAAGAATCAATGCCAACTTACCACAGTCACCAACCCTAAAGCTGTCAGAAAGAGACTTGATGTAATCTTCATTGCCCCAGGAAGCTGCATTTATGAAATGTGCTGGTGAATCCCGAATGGTGAAGCTGAAAGTGTACCTTTCTGATCCAATATCTAAAGGAAAACCAATGCTTTTATTTTTCAAATGAAGAGTTCCAATCGCTTCTGCGCCTTTGGTGTCACATGAAAAGTTTCAATTACAAACAAATGATTATTTCTTTAATCAAATGACTACTATAATAAAAATACTCAAACACATGGTACAAAATGTTTTCAGATGTATATTCTATAACATTATGCTTCTATGAATTTCAAACTGAAGTGGTAACAGGTTGCCCCCTTGCTCCCTTCCCTGGTGATCTGTGTATTTGGAGGGAAAGACATCTAAACTTGAGCCATCCAGGTATTACTTTAGGTTCTCCTTTTCTCTCTTACTGTTGTCTGAACCTAAGTCATAATTCAGATCTAAATAGTTATTTCAGTCCCAGCTACTTGCGAGGATGAAGCAGAAGGACTGCTTAAGCCCAAAAGTTCAAGGCTTCAGTGAACTGTGACTGCACCACTGCTCTCCAGACTGGGCAACAGAGCAAGATCCCATCCCTAAAATAAAAATAAAAATAGGCTGGGCACGATGGTTCACACCTGTAATCCCAGCACTTTGGGAGACCAAGGAGGGTGGATCACCTGAGGTTAGTTCAAGCCCAGCCTGGCCAACATGGTGAAACCCTGTCTCTACTAAAAGTACAAAACTTAGCCGGGTATGGTGGTGGGTGCCTGTAATCCCAGCCATTTGAGAGGCTGAGGCAGGAGAATCGCTTGAACCCAGGAGGCGGAGGTTGCAGTGAGCCGAGATCCAGCCTGGGTGAAAAGAGAGAAACTCTGTCTCAAAAATAAATAAATAACTAGTAATCAAATAAAAATAAAAATTGGCCAGGCATAGCAGCTTACCCCTGTGATCCCAGGGCTTTGGGAGGCGAGGTGGGAGAATCACTTGAGGCCTGGAGTTCAAAACCAGCCTGGGCAACACAGAGGGACTCCATCTCTACAGAATATGTTAAAATGAGTGGTGGCACCCATCTGTAGTCTCAGCTGCTTGGTAGGCTGAGGAGGAAGGTCTGCTTGAGCCCAGTTTAAAAGTGCAGTGAGCTTTGAATGCACCACTGCACTCCAGTCTGGGAAGAATGAATTCAGGGTGTTCATGAAATGTACACCCAGGCTGGAGTTCAGTGACGCAATCTCTCGGCTCACTGCAACCCCCGCCTCCCAGTTCAAGCTATTCTCCTGCCTCAGCCTCCCGAGCAGCTGGGACTACAGGCACACACCACCATGCCAGGCTAATTTTTGTATTTTTTTTTTTTTTAGTAAAAACAGGTTTTGTTTTTTGTTTGTTTTTGAGATGGTGTTTCGCTCTTGTCACCCAGGCTAGAGTACAATGGCATGATCTCAGCTCACTGCAACATCCGCCTCCTGGGTTCAAGCAATTCTCCTGCCTCACCTTCCCAAGTAGCTGGGATTACAGGCGCCTGCCACCATGCCTAATTTTGTACTTTTAGTAGAGACGGGGTTTCACCATGTTGGCCATGCTGGTCTCGAACTCCTGACCTCGTGATCTGCCTGCCTCAGCCTCCCAAAATGCTGGCGTGAGCCACTGCACCTGGCGAGATGAGTTTTTTTAGCAGAGGTGGGGAAGAACAGAGTGAGACCCTGTCTCTAAAAAAAATAAATAAATTTTAAAAATAATTAAACCTCTTTCCCTAAGCAGCCTGAGATAAAGTGTGAAAAAGGTTCGCTATTCCCTTGACCTGGAGAACCCCATGAAATCACACAAATCGGCCGGGCGCAGTGGCTCAAGCCTGTAATCCCAGCACTTTGGGAGGCCGAGACGGGCGGATCACGAGGTCAGGAGATCGAGACCATCCTGGCTAACACGGTGAAACCCCGTCTCTACTAAAAATACAAAAACTAGCCGGGCGAGGTGGCGGGCGCCTGTAGTCCCAGCTACTCCGGAGGCTGAGGCAGGAGAATGGCATAAACCCGGGAGGCGGAGTTTGCAGTGAGCTGAGATCCGGCCACTGCACTCCAGTCCGGGCGACAGAGCGAGACTCCGCCTCAAAAAAAAAAAAAAAAAAAAAAAGAAATCACACAAATCAAGAGGTTCCAATCTTCCTGTTCACTTTAAGAACACTCGTGAAACTGCTCAGGCCATCAAGGGTATGCATATACGAAAAGCCATGAAGTATCTGAAAGATGTCACTCTACAGAAACAGTGCATACCATTCCAACGTCACAATAGTGGAGTTGGCAGGTGTGCGCAGGCCAAGCAGTGGGACTGGACGTAGCTCGGTGGCCCAAAAAGAGTGCTGAATTTTTACTGCACATGCTTAAAAACGCAGAGTGTAATGTTGAACTTAAGGATTTAGATGTAGATTCTCTGGTCATTGACCATATCCAAGTGAACAACGCACCTGAGATGCACCGCCAGACCTACAGAGCTCATGGTCGAATTAACCCATACATGAGCTCTCCCTGCCACACTGAGATGATCCTGACTGAAAAGGAACAGACTGTTCCTAAACCAGAAGAGGAGGTTGCCCAGAAGAAAAAGATATCCCAGAAGAAACTGAAGAAACAAAAACTTATGGCATGGGAGTAAATTCAGCATTAAAATGAATGTAATTAAAAGGAAACATAATAATTAAAATAAGTTATTTCAAAACAAATTATATGCTACTCAATGAGGACCACTAGGGGTCAGCAAATACTTTTTTTCCAAAATAGAAATTTCAGGCCGGGCGCGGTGGCTCAAGCCTGTAATCCCAGCACTTTGGGAGGCCAAGACGGGCGGATCACGAGGTCAGGAGATCGAGACCATCCTGGCTAACACGGTGAAACCCCGTCTCTACTAAAAACTACAAAAAAAAACTAGCCGGGCGAGGTGGCGGCGCCTGTAGTCCCAGCTACCCGGGAGGCTGAGGCAGGAGAATGGCGTGAACCCGGGAGGCGGAGCTTGCAGTGAGCTGAGATCCGGCCACAGCACTCCAGACTGGGTGACAGAGCGAGACTCCGTCTCAAAAAAAAAAAAAAAGAAATTTCATATTGGTTTTGCTAAATAAAATTATAACCTGGCTGGGTGCAGTTGCTCCTGCCTGTAATCCCAGCAGCACCTTGGGAGGCCAAGGGGGTAAGACTGCTTCAGCCAAGGAGTTCGAGACCAGCCAGGGCAACAAAGTGAGACCCTCTGTCTCTACAAAAAAATCCAAAAATTATTCAGGCATGGTAGCATGCACCTGTGGTCCGGGCTACATGGGAGGCTGAGGCAGGAGGACCACTTGAGCCCAGAGTCGAGGCCGCAGTAAGCTGTGTTCACATTGCTGCACTCCAGCCTGAGTGACAGAGCGAGACCGTATCTCAATTTTTTTAAAAAAGTAATATAGCCCAACATACATGCAAATTATGGACATATTCTGAACTGTCTATTAGTGTCTACCTCTAGGGAGAGGACTAGGATGGGGAAAGTGAGGAGCTGAAAAGGGGAATTTCACTTTTCAACTCTATGACTTTTGGTACTGCTGGAATTTTTTATGAAAATATAATGTTATATGTACAATGTTTTAAGTCAGTAAGCATACTTCCTCCAAAAAAGGAATACCACAGATGTCATTATAAAAAGAAGCCGAACAACACAGAAGCTTTTCTCCTTCCCTCACAGTCTGATAGGTGAATAACCGTGTATTTTTTTTTTTTTTTTTTGAGTCAGAGTTTCACTCCTGTTGCCCAGACTGGAGTGCAATGGCGCCTTATGAAGTTTGGTAAAAAGAGATATAGACTTTCTCAAACTATTTATTTAGTAATTCTGATCTAATCAGTTAAGATGAAATAAAGTGCACGCACAAATGATATGGGTACCAGATGACAGCTTTGTGTTTACCTTAAAGATAAAAGCATCATGCCTGTAATGTCAGCACTCTAGGAGGCTGAGCAGAATGATCACTTGAGCCCAGGAGTTTGAGACCAGCCTGGGCAACAGATCAAGACCCTGTCACTATAAATTTTTTTTTTTTCCAATCAGCCAGGTGCTGGCCGCAGTGGCTCACACCTGTAATTCCAGCACTTTGGGAGGACGAGGCAGGGAGATCACTTGAAGTCAGGAGTTCAAGACCAGCCTGGCCAACATGGTGAAATCCCATCTCTACTAAAAATACAAAAATTAGCTGGGCATGATGGCATGTGCCTGTAATTCCAACTATTTGGGAGGTTGAGGCATGAGAATCCATTGACCCCGGGAGGCAGAGGTTGCAGTGAGCTGAGATCGTGCCATTGCACTCCAGCCTGAGTGATAGAGCGAGACTCCATCTCGAAAAAAAAAAAAAGCGGCCAGGCATGGTGGCTCACGCCTGTAATCCCGGCACTTTGGGAGGCCAAGGCGGGTGGATCACGAGGTCAGGATATCGAGACCATCCTGGCTAACACGGTGAAACCCTGTCTCTACTAAAAACACAAAAAATTAGCCGGGTGTGGTGGCGGGCGCCTGTAGTCCCAGCTACTTGGGAGGCTGAGGCAGGAGAATGGCATGAACCCGGGAGGCGGAGCTTGCAGTGAGCCGAGATCACGTCACTGCATCCAGTCTGGGAGACATAGTGAGACTCTGTCTCAAAAAAAAAAAAAAGCAGAGAGAGAACACATGTGCTCAAATATACATATATATGCACATATGTATATACACATATATATATATAGAGAGAGAGAGAGAGAAAATGTGGGAGGGAGGGAGGGAAAGAGAGAGCCTTGAATCAGGTACTTGACCATCCAGTAGAGAGCATGACCATTGCTCTTAAGGAGTTAAACAGGCATTGAAAAATTAATCACTTAAATATACTTTGTTGTAGTCATAAGCCAACGTTGATGAAAAATGAAGCAAAGAATTAAATAGAACTCAGCTTTTTCTGTCTGGAAAGCCTTTGACATCTGTTTTCCCAATAACTACACCGATTACTTTCTGAAAAACAAAAAGGTTACAGAAGACCAATATTAAACACAGATGTACATGGTAAATTTAATTTCATGGGTTTGTTATACTTTACTGGCTCTAACAAACATTTCTAACTTGGAACATTTAAATGTATTTATTCCATGCAAACATCTAAAAGAAGTTCACAAATGTTCAATTCCACAAGGAATAATAGTACAAAGTAATTCAAAAGTTAACTACTATTATAAATATAATCATTTAATCCTTAGCATGTTTCTATTTTATTTTCAATCACTAGGTGGAGCACAATAACTGCCCTATGCTATCGATCCTTATTGAATTTATCCAAAGCACATGTATAATGCAATTTAATTTGCCATGGTCTTCAAAGCTTTCCTTTATATAGGGTTTTCTAACAATCCACATAAAATCGCTTAGCTTCTTAATCCAAACACGCTGGACAGTAATATAAATTAGACTGTAACAAAACTTATATTTTGCCACTAATAAATCTAAATCCTAAAGTCCTAGATCTTAAACCTCAGAGATATTAACATCTCCTTAAAATGTTTAATGTTCTCTTTAGTGACTACCAAAGAAAATTTTTAAATGAGTTTTAAGAAATAAAAATGGGCCGGGTGTGGTGGCTCACACCTGTAATTCCAGCACTTTGGGAGGCCGAGGCGGGTGGGTCACCTGAGGTCATGAGTTCGAGACCAGTCTGACCAACATGGTGAAACCCCATCTCTACTAAAAATACAAAAAATTAGCGGGGTATGGTGGTGGGTGCCTGTAATCCCAGCTACTCGCGAGCTGAGGCAGGAGAATCGCTTGAATCCGGGAGGCAGAGACTGCAATGAGCTGAGATCCTACTATTTCACTTCAGCCCAGGCAACAGAGCAGGACTCCATCTCAAAATAAATAAATAAATAAAAATAAAAATAAATAAATAAAAAATAAAAATGAATACCTTTTCTGAAAGGAAAAAACTAAACTTATTTTGCTAATTGCAGCAACTGATTTTAACCTTACAATAATCTGTGACATTTACATTACAATCAGGCTTTTAAGACTCCTACATTCTAGCTGAGCTATCAGCTAGCCTTATTGCTTATTTAGACACATTGGTATTATTTCTTCAATTCCTTATACATGCAGATCTCACCGAATTTTGTTGGAAAATCCAACTAATGGAAATGTTGACTAAAACTCTATCTGAAGCGACCATTATTAGCAAATAGTTTACCTCTCAAGAAAAACTATAACAACAATTGTTCTTTTTTAATATTCATAAATTTTAAATTATTAAAGTTATATGTAGATGTATTCCATTGTAAGAAATCTAGTTTGCAAAAGCAAAATATAAATAGTGACTGCTCAGGGGCAGGGAAGGTAAGGGTGTGTGGTAGTTGCTTTACAATAAGTTATTTAATTTATAAGATGATTCCATCCAGTTTTTTTTTAAATAAGTAACAGTTGAGGTGTATTCAAAATCATTGAATTCCCCTATAACTCCTACTCAAAAAGTCAATTTTCACATAATAATTTCAGAAAACACACCTGTTATAAACCTCGTATCATAAAAGCAGCATAATGTCAAATACTTAGACCATAACTTGGATAATTTGGTTAGAAAACTGCTACGGCTGAACAAATGGTTTAATTTTTTTTTTTTTTTTTTTTTGAGACAGAGGTTCGCTCTTGTTACCCAGGCTGGAGTGCAATGGTGTGATCTCGGCTCACTGAAACCTCCGCCTTCTGGCTTCAAGCGATTCTCCTGCCTCAGCCTCCTGAGTAGCTGGGATTACAGGCATGAGCCACCACGCCCAGCTAATTTTGTATTTTTAGTAGAGACGGGAGTTTCTCCATGTTGGTCAGGCTGGTCTCGAACTCCCAACTTCAGGTGATCCAGCTGTCTCAGCCTCCCAAAGTGCTAGGATTACAAGTGTGAGCCACCGTGCCGGCCTGGTTTAATTTTACAACGCTAAATTTGAGCATGAATTAAATTTTTCACTTTATTAAATATTAAAATAATACATCTATTAATCATTTTGAACAATTACTAGTCATATCTACAATCATATCTTCTACTCTACATACAAATAAAGATTAATTTTCACCTAGGTGGCATAAATACAAAGAAATTTTTATATACTTAATATCTAACAATTATACCAATGCAATCAGTATCTATATACTTGTCAATTATAAAAGCATGTGTTGAATGAATCAATAATGTTGATGCAATTTTATCACATAAAATTTTGTTAGTGAGCAAATCACCACATCATTGAAACCTACCAGATTAGCCATATTTGGCTGCAGATCTGAAAGGGTAGTGAAGGTCCTCGTTGCAAAGGAGTTTGCCATTTTTTTAATCTGCATTTTAGAAAATATAATTTAGATATATAAATTGAATAAATGAAATAAATCATGAAAAATTACAAGAGTTTAAAATATTATTTAGGGCTGGATGTGGTGGCTCACACCTGTAATCACAGCACTTTGGGAGGCTGAAGTGGGCAGATTGCCTGAGGTCAGGAGTTCAAGACCAGCCTGGCCAACATGGCGAAACCTCATGTGGTAGCAGGCGCCAGTAATCCCAGCTACTCAGGAGGCTGAGGCAGGAAGAAGTGCTTGAACCTGGGAGACGGAAGTTGCACTGAGCCGAGATCGCACTACTGCACTCCAGCCTGGGCGACACAGCGATGCTCTGTCTCAAAAATAAATAAAACAAAACAAAATAAAATAAAATAAAATATTATTGGCCAGGCGCGGTGGCTCACGCCTATAATCCCAGCACTTTGGGAGGCCGAGGAGGGCAGATCATGAGGTCAGGAGATCGAGACCATCCTGGCTAACATGGTGAAACCCTGTCTCTACTAAAAATATAAAAAATTAGCCGGGCGTGGTGGTGGGCACCTGTAGTCCCAGCTACTCAGAAGGCTGCGGCAGGAGAATGGCGTGAACCCGGGAGGCAGAGCTTGCAGTGAGCCGAGAATGCGCCATTGCACTCCAGCCTGGGCAATAGAGCGAGACTCCGTCTCAAAAAATAAATAAATAAAATAAAATAAAATATTATTTAGGAAAGCACTGGGTATTTTACTCCTTCTTTAGAAAATTTTTATTGTAATGGTAAAATGTACATTAATATTGATTCAACCTATAGAAAACATGTTCAGAATGTCCTTTTATAATTTTGAATGATATAGCTATTATAGGTTTCAATTTTTAACTTTCATTTCTAAAACCGTGTAAAATTTAGTTTTTGAGCACCATGTAAATTTAGTTTTATTTTATTTTTTAATTTTTATTTATTTCTTTTCTTTTTTTTTTTTTTTTTTTTTTTTTTTTTTTTTTTTTTTTTTTTTTTTAGACATCAGTCTCACTCTGTGTCCCAGTCTGGAGTGTAGTGGCACAATCTCAGTTCACTACAATGTCTGCCTCCTAGACTTGATCAAGCGATTCTCCTGCCTCGGCCTCCTGAATAGCCGGGATTACAAGTGCCAGCCACGCTCGGCCAATTTTTGTATTTTTAGTAGAGACAGGGTTTCACCACGCTGGCCAGGCTGGTCTCGAACTCCTGATTTCAAGTGATCCACCTGCCCCAAAGTGCTGGGATTACAGGCATGAGCCACCAAGCCCAGCCAAATTTAGAGTTTTACATGCAAGATGATTCAGTGGGACTTTTTTTTTTTTTTTTTTTTTTGAGACGGAGTCTCACTGTTGCCCAGGCTGGAGTGAAGTGGTGCAATCTTGGCTCACTGTATGCTCCACCTCCTGGGTTCACGCCATTCTCCCACCTCAGCCTCCCAAGTAGCTGGGATTACAGGCGCCCGTCACCACACCTGGCTGATTTTGTTTTTGTATTTTTAGTAGAGACAGGGTTTCACCGTGTTAGCCAGGGTGGTCTCAATCTCCTGACCTCATGATCTGCCTGCCTCAGCCTCCCAAAGGGCTGGGATTGCAGGCATGAGCCACCGCACCTGGCCTCAATGGGACATTTAAGGATTTAAATATATATTAGCATCAAGATACCTCAAAAAACACAGCAAAAAACTACTGTAAACACCTCAAATTGAGCATTTGATTATACTGTGTTAAGGGAAAGGTAGTGTTTTTTTTTTTTTTTTGAGATGGGGTGTGGGCATTCCTAGAGTTGTCGCCCAGGCTGGAGTGCAGTGGCGCGATCTTGGCTCACTATAACCTCTGCCTCCCAGGTTCAAGCGATTCTCCTGCCTCAGCCTCCCAAGTAGCTGGGACTACAGGTACATGCCACCACGCCTGGCTAATTTTTTTGCATTGTATGTCGAGATGGAGTTTCACTGTGTTAGCCAGGATGGTCTCGATCTCCTGACCTCATGATCCCCACCTGCCTCAGCCTCCCAAAGTGCTGGGAACACAGGCATAAGCCACTGCATCCAGCCCGGGAAAGGTAGTAATTTTAAACACACCTCTACATGGTACACTCCATGAGGACAGAGGTGGCATCTTACATATTTTTATGTATGTATTTCATAACTGAAAACAATAAGTATCAGATGAACGAAATGGTGGTTTGTCCCTCAATATCATCACTATAAAAGGTTCTATTGTAGAAAAATTGTAAGCTACACCAAACAGATTGACTTGACTTCACTTAATAATCCAGGGCCTCTTTAACTCTAGGAATGCCCACACCCACAGGCTCCAGTTCAAGGATGTGTCTCATGACACCTGAGTTTCAGGCAGCCTGTGGAGTTAGTCAAATGTGATTTCGAATTGCAGCACCACTAGTTTGTAGTCGTGTGTTTTAACATTACTAAACATTAATTTCCTCATCCTTAAACTGTGGGTAACATCAACCTTGCAATGAAAAATAGAAACAGTGTATACAAGATGCCTGAATGTTCACAGGCTCACAACCAATGATGGCACTGCTTGTCAATACTATCTAATGTACCAGTTTTTGTATTCAAGGCCTTTCAGTGTCAGAAGAAACATTTGGGAATTAAGCTGTGTCAAGTTTTTCATTCATTCTTTGGCCTGGTCTGATGTGGCTTACAATGCAATGGCACTACCTAAAACACTTGCCGAACTGTGACAAATTCATTCACTCATCCAGCCATTCAACTAATATTTATTTACAGCCCAAAGTGCCAGACAAATGAGTCAAGAGGATGAGTCAGACATTTGAGTCAGTGGCTGAACTTTCTGTACAAACACAACTACCTACACATCATGCAATTTCTCCACATTTTTATCCCTTAGCATCTCCTGGTGGGACATGGTATCCTATTATCTCTCTGAATTCCCTTCTTTGTCTGCTACCATTAAAGGTATATGGTAATAGACTTTAGTGTCTGCCCACAAAAAAATATGCCTTGCTTCTCTACCTGGCCACTTTAACAGATACAAGATTAACATGAACTAAAGAGCTCAATCTGAGAATTCAGAGATGACTTCATTCATCAACAGCTACTGTCTCTTTTATTCTACAATTTTTTTTTTTTTTTTTTTTTTTTTTTTTTGACAGAGTCTTGCTCTGTTGCCCAGACCGGAGTGCAGTGGTGCAATCTCGGCTCACTGCAACCTCCACCTCCAGGGTTCTAGCGAGTCTCCTGGTTCAGCCTCCCCAGCAGCTGGGATTACAGAAGCCTGCCACAACATCCGGCTAATTTTTGTATTTTTTGTAGAGATGGGGTTTCACCTGAGGTGGACAGATCACGAGGTCAGGAATTTGAGACCAGTCTGGCCAACACGGTGAAACCCTGTCTATCTTAAAAATACAAAAAATTAGCCAGACATGGTGGCGCATGCCTATAATCCCTTCTACTCAGGAGGCTGAGGCAGAGAATCCTTGAACCAAGGAGGCGGAGGTTGCAGTGAGCAGACTGCACCACTGCACTCCAGCCTAGGCAACTGGGCAAGAATCTGTCTCAAAAACAAACAAACAAAAAAAACCCTTCCCATTGCACCGTGACTCAAATCCAGACTCCTTGCGGTAGCGTGCCATGCCCAGCTGACCTGGCCTCTCTGGTCCCCTGGCTCTCCGGTCCCCTGGCTGCGCACATTTCCTCAGCATGGGCCTCGGGCCTTCGCAGATGTAGCACCTGTTTCTCAAGCATCCCCACCTTCCCAAAACAGGCTCTCCTCAGGTCTCCAGGAGAGGCCTTTCCTGCCACCCTGCCTCACACAGCCGTGCCTCTGAACTCCCCTCTGGACACTGCCAGCTGCCTGTTGTGTTGTCTTTCTCCCTCATGACACGGTAGCTCGTCAGGACAGAGCCATGTCCTCACTGCACCCCACAGTAACCATGCAGTTCAGGGCCTCACACGCAGCAGCTGCCAGGTATGTGCTCACTAAATGAATACATGAGCCCTTTTGAAAGCGATCTGATTTGTAAACTGAGGATAATATTGCTACAATTAGCCTTTTGGAGAACTAGAAATTTAGTTAACAGCTAATTTTACATATATAACATGCATTGAAGTTATGGGAACAAGTGTGGCTTCTATCTTGCTATTGTAGACAAATGAAGCTTCCAGGGAGCTCAGTGATGAGGTTCCTACGATTTTTTTTTTTTTTTGAGACAGGGTCTGCTCTGCTTCCCAGGCTGGAGTGCAATGGCACAACATTGGCTCACTGCAACCTCCGCATCCCTGGTTCAAGCGATTCTCCTGCCTCAGCCTCCCAAGTAGCTGGGATTACAGGCACACCACCAGCAAGCTTGGCTAATTTTTTTTTTTTTTTTTTTTTTAAGTAGAGACAGGGTTTCACCATGTTGGCCAAGCTGGTCTCCAACTCCTCACCTCAGGTGATCCTCCCACCTCGGCCTCCCAAAGCACTGGGATGACCGGCATGAGCTACAGCACCCAGCAGACCTCTGCACATTTTTTTTTTCTGTCGCCCAGGCTGAAGTGCAATGGCATGATCTCGGCTCAATGCAACCTCCGCCTCCTGGGTTCAAGCAATTCTCCTGTCTCGGCCTCCCAAGTAGCTAGGATTACAGGCGTGCGCCACCACGCTCGGCTAATTTTTGTATTTTCTGTAGGGATGGGGCTTCACCATGTTGGCCAGGCTGGTCACGTCGGCCTCCCAAAGCTGAGGTAATCCCAAAGGATTACAGGGGTGAGCCACCGCGCCCGGTTTTGTGTGTGTGTGTGTGTGTGTGTCTGTGATGGAGTGTCACTGTCGCCCAGGTGGACTGCAGTGGTGGGATCTTGGCTCATCGCAACCTCCGCCTCCCGGGTTCCAGCGATTCTCCTGCCTCAGCCTCCCGAGTAGATGGCACCACAGGCGCCGCCACCACGCCCGACTAGTTTTGTATTTTTAGTAGAGACGGGGTTTCTCCATGTTGGTCAGGCTGGTCTCGAACCCCCGACCTCAGGTGATCCGCCCGCCTCGACTCCCAAAGTGGTGGGATAACAGGTGGGAGCCTCCGCTGCACTTTTTAACTGACAGGTCGGGGCTTGGAAAACTCTAAAAGTCTGGACGCACAAGTCAGAGGCTCTCAGCTCCGGGAGGGGCTTTCCCGCGTGTCCTCCGGCACCGGCCTCGATAAGCCCCGGGAAAGGCAAAGCTGCGGAGGCCGCGGGAGGCGCTGAGAGGGAGGGCGGGCGGGCGGCGCCACAGGACAACCCACCCCCGCCAACCCCGCGGTGAGCCGAGGATGCGGCCAGGCCCGGACTCCGCGTGGGGCGCAGGCACGTACCCCACACGCGCGGCTCCGCCCGCGCCCCTCCCCTCACGCGCGCGCCCGCCGCTCCCTCAGGGCGTCCGCCAGCCCAAAGCCGAGCCCCGACCCGCGCAGGCTCCCTTCCTCGGACCCCGCCTCACAGCTGGAGGCCGGGCCGGCGTCGCACCACGCGGTCCACGCCGCTGCTCACCCGACGCTCGCCCGGCCAGCTGCTCCCCGGGCCTGCACAGAGGCAGCCGCAGCTTCACGGACCAGGCCCGCCCGACCCCCGGGTCGCCGGCGCTTCGCGGCTTCTCCACAGGATGCTCTCGCCACAGCCTCCTGCAGGTGCGACGGGCGCGCGACCGTTAGCACGAGGCCCCGCCCCGTCCTCAGCGACTCCGCCCCCGCCGCGCTTCGACTCCGCCCCCGCCGCGCTTCGACTCCGTCCCCACCGCGCACTGACTCCGCCCCCGCCGCGCACCGACTCCGCCCTCGGGGGTGGTGAGGGGAGCCCGGTTCCCGTTTCTTCCAACGCGGGAGTCCAAGGGGCAGGACAGCAGCAGGTTCAGAGCCGCGTGTGGCTCTGTGGTCGCTCGATTCCAAAAGGCGGTGCGCCGGAAAAAAATAGACATATCTATCTATCTCTAATATTATCAAGGGCGGGCGCTGTGGCTCACGCCTGTAATGCCACCACTTGGGGAGGCCGAGGTGGTTGGATCACTTGAGCTCAGGAGTTCAAGACCAGCCTGGCCAAATTGGTGAAACCCCATCTTTACTAAAAATACAAAAGAAATTAGCCAGGCGTGGTGGTGAGTGCCTGGTTGCCCTATGGCGCCGCCCGCCCACCCGAGTAGTCCCAGCTACTCAGGAGGCTGAGGTGTGAAAATTGCTTGAACCCAGGAGAGGTCTCGTGAACCCACGAGAGGGAGGTTGCAGTGAGCCGAGATTGTACTACTGCACTCCAGCCTGGGCAACAGAGTGAGACTCTGTCTGAAAAAAAAAAAAAAAAAAACATTAGCCAGGCATGATGGTGCATGCCTGTAGTCCCAGCTACTGGGGAAGCTGAGAGGGGAGAATCGCTTGAGCCCAGGAGCGAGGCTGCAGTGAGCTATGATGGCGCTGCTGCACTCCAGCCTGGGCAAGAGTAAGAGTAAATAAATTAATATGATATATCTACATCGAATTATGTATGCTACATGAATAGCACAAATTAATATTAAAATTATTATGCTACATGAATAGCACAAACATATTATAAAAGAAAAATACAACTGCAGAACCAAGTTTTATGTTATTATTAAAATAGAGTTTTTCTTTTCCTCATTTTTTTTAAATTTCCTAAATAATACTGGGAAGCAAAATAAGGTACCTGCTTTTCACCATTTCAAATATAATGAGAAGAGTTGAGTTTTTAAATTGTCCCTCTTCCTTTCCAGTGTCTGCCTTTAAAAGAACATAGTTTTGGCCGGTCGCAGTGACTCATGCCTGTAATCCCAGCACTTTGGGAGGCCGAGGAGGATGGATTGTCTGAGGTCAGGCATTCGAGACCAGACTGGCCCAACGTGGTGAAACCCCATCTTTACTAAAAATACAAAAATTAGCTGGGCATGGTGACAGGAGCCTGTAATCCCAGCTACTCGGGAGGCTGAGGCAGGAGAATGGTGTGAACCCGGGAGGCAGAGCTTGCAGTGAGCCGAGATCGCACCACTGCACTCCAGCCTGGGTAACAGAGCAAGACCCTGTCTCCAAAAAAAAAAAAAAAAAAAAGGCCGGGCACAGTGGCTCACGCCTGTAATCCCAGCACTTTGGGAGTCTGAGGCGGGAGGATTACGAGGTCAAGATATCAAGACCATCCTAGCTAACACGGTGAAACCCCGTCTCTACTGAAAATATGAAAACAAAAAATCAGCCGGGTGTGGTGGCAGGCACCTGTAGTCCCAGCTACTCGGGAGGCTGAGGCAGGAGAATGACGTGAACCCAGGGGATGGAGGTTGCAGTGAGCTGAGATCACGCCACTGCACTCCAGCCTGTGCGACAGAGTGAGACTCTGTCTCAAAAAAAAAAAAAAAAAAAAAGAAGATATCTTTATCTTTCCAAAAGAATAAACTAGTGGCCAGGGACAGTGGCTCATGCCTGTAATCCCAACACTTTGGGAGGCCAAGGTGGGTGAATTGCCTGAGCTCAGGAGTCAGCAACCTGCCTGGGCAACACAGTGAAACCCCATCTCTACTAAAATACAAAAAATTAGCCAGGCGTGGCAGCGTGTGCCTGTAGTCCCAACTACTCAGAAGGCTGAGGCAGGAGAATTGCTTGAATCCTGGAGGCAGAGGTTGCAGTGAGCGGAGATCGGACCAGGGCACTCCAGCCTGGGAGACAGAGAGACACTCAAAAAACTAAAAATTAACAAAATAAACTAGCATTTTAAGTGCATCTTAAAGGAGAGGAAAAAAATATAAAAATTGTTTTCATGCATTTTTCATTTGAGCCTCAGTGAAGCAATAATATTTTAAAATTTTTAAAATTTTGTCACATTTTAGTAAATTAATTTTTACAGAAAGGTGCATAAGGTTAAGCAAACAGTGTCAGCCTCGTCAGGACACAACAGGCTTCTCATAAGCCATGACGCTTCAAAACATAAGCCTAAAAGAATGGAATTGTTTCACGTTCGTGAAATTAGGACTCCCTTGTTGCGCATTTTTTATAGCAGTTCTGTGAAATTAGTTTGCTCCTAACAATAGAATTGACTTGTCAGTATATTTTGGATGTGCACGAACAGAAATAAGGACTAGAAATGCTAGCTTGCCCTTGCCGCTTGATGCAGAAGTCAAGGGTGAGTGAACAAGGGTCAGAGCTGAAAAAGCTCACGTGTCTGGCTAAAGAAATGGTAGTTGGCTACATGGTCAGCTCCCCAGAGCAGGCCAGCTGTCAAAACATCTAGGAGCTGTCACAAAGGAGTGACAGGCAAAATATATAGTCATAAACTTTACACGTTCTAATCAATAGGAAACAATTGACAGTTATTTTAATGAATTACAAGATAAGCTCTTATTTATTTAACAAAACTATAACTTTTCCAACATTGATCCCATGACTACAATCTTCCTCCCAGGAGCTGAAATACTAATAGATCAATTACTGGCATAATTAATCTCACCCCCACTCCTCCCTCCATCAAAGGACTAATCATTTTTGGTTTTTTCTAGAAACGCTCTCACTCTGTCGTCCAGGCTGGAGTGCAGTGGTGCGATCACACCTCACTGCAAACTCGACCTCCCTGGGCTCAGGTGATCCGCCCACCTCAGCCTCCCATGGGACCATAGGTGCACACCACCACGCCGGTTAAGTTTTGTATTTTTTGTAGACATGAGGTCTGGCTATACTGCCCAGGCTAGTCTTGAACTCCTGGACTCAAGCAATCTTCCTGCCTCAGCCTCCCAAAGCACTGGGATTATAGGCATGAGCCACTGTGCCTGGGCTAATCATCTTTTAAATAGATTGTAGGCGGGCACGGTGGCTCACCCCTATAATCCTAGCACTTTGGGAGGCCGAGATGGGCGGATCACCTGAGGTCAGGAGTTTGACACTAACCTGCGCAACATGGCGAAACCCCGTCTCTACTGAAAACACAAAAATGAGCCTGGCGTGGTGGCGGGCGCCCGTAATCCCAGTTACTCAAGAGGCTGAGGCAAGAGAATTGCTTGAACCCGGGAGGTGGAGGTTGCAGTGAGCCGAGATTGCACCACTGCGCTCCAGCCGTTTGCAGCTTTGCCAAGTATCTAAAGCTCAGCTCCTAAGCTCTTTAAGACTCCGTCTCGAAAAAAAAAAAATGTTGAACGGTGAATTGAAACTGGAACTGAAAGCCTCAGGACAAGGTGAGAGGTGCTGAGCTGATGTGAGTAACGCTCCGAGCTTGAAATAACTTAGCGGCCGTAGTCCGTGCCCAGGGACCAGGAGTGGTTCCTGCGTGCTGCATGCCTGGCACCCTGCACTAGAGGGAGCAGAAGAGGGCATGAGCACACAAGACAGCCTTTGGCCTTTGGAAGCCTATCCCACAGGAAATGTACTCAGGTGACAACAGAAGGAAGGTCCCATGCCTTGGGAGGGCTATCATGGCCACATTTCAGCACCATTTATATTCACACACACACACACACACACACATACATATATTTATTATTATTATTATTATTTTTAGATAGAGTCTCGCTCTGTCGCAAAGGCTGGAGTGCAGTGGCACAATCCTGGCTCACTGCAACCTCCACCTCCCAGGTTCCAGCGATTCTCCTGTCTTGGCCTTGCAAGTAGCTAGGATTACAGGTGTGTGCCACCACGCCCAGCTAATTTTTATATTTTTAGCAGAGACAAGGTACCACCACGTTGGCCAGACTGCTCTCAAACTCCTGATCTCAGATGATCCGCCCACCTCGGCCTCCCAAAGTTCTGGGATTACAGGCGTGAGCCTCCGCGTTCAGCCATAAACATATATAATTTTTTAAATCATTGCAGCATCCCTTTACCACCTGCATGGCCATTAACAACATCTGTGACCGAGCTGTTCCCGCTCCACCTTGCCAGCCGTCTGCAGCATTGCCAAGTATCTAAAGTTCAGCTCCTAAGCTCATCCCAAGCCAGCTCAGCATCTTCCATTTCTATGGTAAACAACTGGTAACTGAAGCTCAGAGCCTCAAAGGCAGCCTTGAATCCTCTCTTCGCCACTTTATCATCAGGCACCAGGTTCTGTTTTTCTTTTTGGAGACAGAGTCTTGCTCTGTTGCCCAGGCTGGAGTGCAGTGGCACGATCTCTGCTCACTGCAACCTCCGCCCCCCGGATTCATGCCATTCTCCTGCCTCAGCCTCCCGACTAGCTGGGACTACAGGCGCCCGCCACCACGCTTGGCTAATTTTTTGTATTTTTAGTAGAGACGGGGTTTCACCGTGTTAGCCAGGATGGTCTCCGTCTCCTGAGCTCGTGATCCACCCTCCTCAGCCTCCCAAAGTGCTGGGATTACAGGTGTGAGCCACTGCACCCGGCCCAGGTTCTGTTTTTCCTTAGCACCTGCCCTTGTCTCTCCACATCTGTTGCCGCCACCTTCCCGGGGCTCTGGCAGCGTTGTTGGGGGACGGAGCAGCACGCTGCAGGGGTTCTCATCTCCCCTGCCCCAGCCCATCTCACACCCTCAGAGGGGTGAATCTCATCACATGACGCTTCTCAGGGCTGCACACAGCTCTCCCTAGGCAGAAACCTCCAATCTAGGTGGAAACCTCCAATGCCATCTATCACAGGACACAAATTCTTCTGTAAGATGCTATATGTAAAGGGCTTTGTGGGCCAGACAGTATCTCTTGCGATGAACCAACTCTACTCTTCTTTCTTTATTTTATTTTATATTTTATTTATTTATTTATTTATTTTTTATTGAGACAGGGTCTTGCTCTGTCACCCAGGCTGTAACCCAGGTCCAGTGATGTAATCACGGCTCACTGCAACCTGAACCTCCCAGGCTCAAGGGATCATCTCACGCCAGCCTCCCGAGTAGCTGGGGCTGCAGGCGTGCCCCCACCACACTCAGCTAATTTTTTGTAATTTTTGTAGAGACAGGATCTCCCTAGGTTCCCCAGGCTGGTCTCAAACTCCTAGGCTCAAGCGATCCTTCCACCTCTGCCTCCCAAAGTGCTGTGGTTATAGGCGTGAGCCACCACGCCCGGCCAGGCTTTGTTCTTTATGAGGCTTATTTACATGGTTAAGGGTTTGCTCAGAGCTTGAAAACCTATTTATATTGTTCTCATATTTCGCAAATGTTTAAGGAAGCAAGAGAAAACCGCGAGTACAAAAGACCGATTTCAATTTTTAAAATTATCACTCTGAGAAAAAGACAACAGATATTTCTCAACCTGCTTAATTTCAGTGTGCATTAATCAGAGCACTTTTATCTTAGCAGTTTTATTGCTCAGTTGTCTGAAATGAGAAAATAAATGGGGTTTAGGAGGAGTTAACATGCCTTGTAGAAACTAAAAGTCAGACTGTCTGGTCAAAAATCTCAGCCTTGCCACTAATTGGCTGTGTCACTCAAGCGTCTGAATTTCATTTTCCTTATCTGTCAAATAAAAAGTTTAGACAGATCCAGTGGGACGAAGAAGAGCACAAAGTACGTGCCCTGTGGGAAACGTGATGGATTTATTTGCTTATACGTCCCCCTGTCCTCCCAGACTGAAGCTCCCATGGCTAAGGTAGCACCTCCTGCATAGCTGGTGTTTACTGAGTGAATCATTCAACACTTGTAAGTAATATCTGCCTCTGATATGTAACAAAGCTGCGAAAAAAGGGAAGAGGGCGTTAAATTCACTTAATAGGGCATATCTAGGTTGCTGCATGGTGTGACAGGGAGACCGGCAGATTGGTACCGTAGCGGTTGCTGCTAGTTTTAGCCCTTAATTTAATTTGCTGTATAATAAGCTGGGTGTGGTGGCTCGTGTCTATAATCCCAGTAGTTTGGGAGGCCGAGGCTTGAGCCCAGGAGTTTGAGACCAACCTGGGCAACCCAGTGAGACCCCAACTCTACAAAGAAAAAATAAAAAATTAGCCAGGCGTGGTGGTGCATGCCTGTAGTCCCAGCTACCCTGGAGGCTGAGGTGGGGAGATCACTTGAGCTGGGGAGGTTGAGGCTGCAGTGAGCTGTGATCGTGCCACTGAACTCCAAGCTGGGTGACAGAGCGAGACCTTGTCTGAAAAAATAACAGTAATAATAATTTGGCCAGGCACAGTGGCTCAAGCCTGTAATCCCAGCACTTTGGGAGGCCAACGTGAGCAGATCACCTGAGGTCAGGAGTTCAAGATCAACCTGACCAACATGGTGAAACCCGTCTCTACTAAAAATACAAAATTAACTGGGTGTGGTGACCCACGCCTGTAATCTCAGCTACTCAGGAGGGTGAGGCAGGAGAATCGCTTAAACCTGGGAGGCGGAAGTTGCAGTGAGCTGAGATCATGCCATTGCACTCCAGCCTGGGCCACAAGAGCGAAACTCCATCTCAAAAAAATATATATAAATAAATAGCAATAATTTGCTGTAAGATCTTAGACATTACTTAATTCTCTAGAACCTTAAAACAATGTGTAAAAGGTAGATAAACATGACTCCCTTAAAAAGCTCATAAGGGTCAAAGTTAGCATACTCTGAAATAATGGACGGGAAAATACGAAAGGCTACATTCTGTGGATAACTGTTACTAACATGGCTTGCATAAGACTGCACCTGCTGAACTGGCTTTGCCATTCATTCCCCTCTTTCAGTTCCTATTTTCCCTGAATTAAGTAGGGAAAAAAACGAAAGCAACAGAGAACAGTCACTATTAACAGACAAGCTTCCTTGATGTGTCCATTTCTCCCACCACCTTCCTTCTTGGGGCTAACCTGCAAATGGCCCCAGAGGGCTCATGGCCACAGCAGCGTTGTATGGGTGTCCTAGTTCCACTCAGGGGACACCCACGGCTCACAAAGTGGGAAATTCTTTCCCCCGTATTGGTTTCTAACACTTTTAACATCATATTTTCGCCAGGCATGCCAGTGCTGTAATCCCAGCACTGTGGGAGGCCGAGGCGGGAAGATCGCTTGATTCCAGGAGTTCGAGACCAGCCTTGGCAACGTAGCAAAACACCATTTCCACAAAATCAAAAAACTCAGCTAGGTGTGGTGTGTGTGCCTGCAATCCCAGCACTGTGGGAGGCTGCAGTGGGAGGATCCCTAGAGCCCAGCAGTTCAAGGTTGCAGTAAGCCATGATCGCACCACTGCACTCCAGCCTAGGCCACACAGCAACACCCTGTCTCAAAAAAAAAAAAAAATCACATTGATTTCTCTCCACCTTTTTTTTCTTCTTTTTTTCAGGAGCCATCTTAATTGTTTCTTTCTTTTTTTTTTTTTTGAGACAGAGTCTCACTTTGTCACCAGGTTGGACTGCAATGGTGTGATCTCAGCTCACTGCAACCTCAGCCTCCTGAGTAGCTGGGTTACAGGCGTGGGCCACCACGCCCAGCTAATTTTTTGTATTTTTAGTAGAGACGGGGTTTCACCATGTTGATCAGGCTTGAAACTAGGAGGTGGAGGTTGCAGTGAGCCAGGATCACGCCACTGCACTCCAGTCTGGGCAACAAGAGCAAAACTCCGTCTCAAGAAAAAAGAAAAAAGTGAATTTGGGCTGAATGCTGTGGCTCATGCCTGTAATCCTACTACTTTGGAAGGCTGAGAAGGGAGGATCAGTTGAGCCCAGAAACTTGAGTTCCACCTGGGCTACAGAGTGAGACCCCGTCTCTACAAAAAAAAATGCAAAAATTAGCCTGGTATGGTGGAGCTTATCTGTAGTCCCAGCTACTCAGGAGGCTAAGGTAGGAGGATCGCTTGAGCCCAGGAGGTCGAGGCTACAGTTAGCTGAAATTGCGCCACTGCACTCCAGCCTGGGCTGGAGTGAGATACTGTCTGAAAAAAAGAAAAAAAAAAAAAAAACCTGAATTTATATGGAATCGCTGTTGTGACATTTTAACATCTTTTCTCTATAGTTATTGTACAAAGAAGACTATCTTTTTTTCAAAAAAATTTTCAAGAAAAAAATACTTTCAGGTTTTTCCACGGACTTAAAAGTATGAGACCACTATAACAAATGTATCTTGCTTATTTGGGAGCCTGGCAAAACATGAATGAAACGTTGTATGCAAAGTCTCTTTTTCTATTAGTCGGTGGCTGAAAGCCTGTGAAACAACCTGATCGGGGGAGTGGTATTGTGTAAGACCGTGACCTAAAAACAGCCTGTCAGGTCCCTGGCATCCCATTTTTCAACAGCAGGGTGTGACCATAATGAGCTTTATTGACATCATAAATCAGACAGCGTGGATGGTATCCATTTCCAGTTGTTTAATTGAAGAAATGAAAGATCTTGTAATGTGGAGTTGACACGGAGAGTTTGTCAAGCTACAATAAAATTTTCCAAGAGCTGTGACCTTGGGTCATAAAATGACTGATCAAGAGGGAACATTTTGTCATACTGTAGAAGTGACTGTATGGACTTCTTTTCTTCTTAGCTCTAATCCCAACAGAGAGCACCAACTGCTTCTGACCGCTTTCTGTTTCAACCCAGAGTGACTCTGTGGGCAAATCAATACAAGTATTATCATTTTAAAATAGGCTATGATTAAATAATAAAATAAGATAAACTTTTATTATTTATTTATTTATTTTGAGACAGAGTTTCGCTCTTGTTGCCCAGGCTGGAGTGCAGTGGCGCGATCTCTGCTCACTACAACCTCCGCCTCCCGGGTTCAAGCGATTTTCCTGCCTCAGCCTCTGGAGTAGCTGGGATTCCAGGCATGTGCTATCACGCCAGACTAATTTTTGTTTTTTTAGTAGAGACGGAATTTCGCCATGTTGGCCATGCTGGTCTTGAACTCCTGGCCTCAAGTGATCCTGGCCTGAGCCTTTCAAAGTGCTAGGATTACAAGGCCTGAGCCACTGCACCTGGCCTGTTTTCCATCTTCCTAATGTAAGGGGTTCTTACACGGGTGAACAGGTGGGCGTGAGCAACCTGGATGCAAACAGGTGAAGCCACAGCATATTACAGACAGTCTCTGGCTTTTGTGGGTTTGGGAACAGCAAATTGCAGACGATCCCTGGCTTTCCTGGGTTTGGGAACTTTAGGATGCTTGACACAGTTGAGTGTAAAAGAATGATACGTTTTCTCACAACTTCTAAGATTTGAGAAGTGCTGAAAGCCCTAGAGATGAGAACGGTGGTGTCTATTAAAATGCAGTGTGAGATCGTCTAAGATTCATTTATATAAGGTTTAAAAATAAGCAGAACAAATACATGGCTTTACAAGTTCAGTCGTGGTTACCCTTGCTGAGGAGGGGGTAGGCAGAGGAAGGGGGGGAAGGGGAGTGGGGGGGTTCTGGGGTGCTGGTTACCTTCTGTTCCTTGGTCTGAGCAATGGTAAATGGTCCCCTTTGTGAAAATTCATTGAGTTGTACACTGATGGCTTGGGCACTTCTTTCTATGTATGTGATATTCAATACATTTTTTGAAAATGTCAAAATGGGCCAGACATAGTGGTTCATGCCTGTAATCCCAGCACTTTGGGAGGTGGAAGCGGGTGGATTGCTTGAGCTCAGGAGTTTGAGACCAGCCTGGGCAACATGGTGAAATCCCATCTCTACAAAAAATAGCCAGGCGTGGTGGCTCACCTATAGTCCCAGCTACTTGGGAGCCTGAGATGGGACAATCACCTGAGCCCAGGGAAGTTGAGGCTGCAGTGAGCTGTGTTTGTGCTGCTGCACTCCAGCCTGGGTGACAGAGCAAGACCGTATCTTGAAAAAAAGAAAAAGAAAAAAAAAGGGCTGGGCACGGTGGCTCAAGCCTGTAATCCCAGCAGTTTGGGAGGCTGAGCCGGGCGCATCACCTGAGGTCGGGAGTTTGAGACCAGACTGGCCAACATGGAGAAACCCCATCTCTACTAAAAATACAAAATTAGCCTGGAGTGGTGGTGCGTGGTGCTCACGCCTGTAATCCCAGCTACTCGGGAGGCTGAGGCAAGAGGATCGCTTGAGCCCAGGAGGTGGAGGTTGCAGTGAGCTGAGATTGTGCCATTGCACTCCAGTCTGGGTAACAAGAGCAAAATTCTGTCTCAAAAAAAAAAAAAAAGTAAAAATTGAGTATAGAAGAATCTCTGTCAGTCTTTTACAGAAAGTCGATATGAGAATTGTCTATCTAATAGAATTTTTAAAATACGCGTTATTTTTTAGAAGAGTTTTAGATTTACAGAAAAATTGAGAAACTCGTTCATGGGGTTTCCATATGCCCTAGGCCCAGCTTCCCCTATTATTAACATACTAGTGTGGGCCAGCCACAGTGGCTCACGTCTGTCATCCCAGCACTTTGGGAAGCCAAGGTGGGGGACTCACCTGAGGTCAGGAGTTCGACCAGCCTGATCAACAAGGTTAAAACCTATCTCTAGTAAAAATACAAAAATTAGCTGGGTACGGTGGCATGTACCTGTAATCCCAGCTACTCGGGAGGCTGAGGCAGGAGAATCACTTGAACCTGGAAGGCAGAGGTTGCAGTGAGCCGAGATCGAGCCACTGCACTCCAGCCTTTTTCCTGTCTCAAAGAAAAAAAAAAAAAAAAAAAAAAACTTCTAAAAGAACATCATGGGGGGAAAATTACGTTTTATTCGACTTCTCTACATGTAAAGTACCATTTAATGTTTTTAAAATTTTGAGTTGGCCGGGTGCGGTGGCTCACGCCTGTAATCCTAGCACTTCAGGAGGCTGAGGCAGGAAGATCATCTGAGGTCAGGCGTTCAAGACCAGCCTGATCAACATGACAAAACCCCATCTCTACTGAAAATACAAAAAATTAGCCAGGCGTGGTGGTGGACGCCTGTAATCCCAGCTGCTTGGGAGGCTGAGACAGGAGAATTGCTTGAACCTGGGATGCAGAGGTTGCAGCGAGCCGAGATCTCGCCACTGTACTCCAGCCTGGGTGACAGAGTGAGACTCTGTCTCAAAAAAAAAAAAAAAAAATTTACTGGGAGTCCTACATTTTATCCAACAACCCGGGCTCAGGACCTCCCCCAGTAAGGCCTGGGACGCCCTGCCTCTGTCACTTCCTCATCAAAGCTCAGCAAACCCCACATTCTGGATTTCTTCCAGTGCTGGGAACAATTCAAGCTCTTTCCCAGCCCAGGGCCTTTGCACAGCGTGTTCTATATTGCTGGAACCCTCCACACACGCCTGGCTCCTTCTCACTCACGAGGTTTCAGCTTAAATGTCTCCTCCTCAGAACACCCTCTCCTGAGCCAGCTATGGTGGGGCCCCTGTAGTCCCAGCTACTCAGGAGGCTGAGATGGGAAGATCGCTTGAGCACAGGAGTTCCAGGCTGCAATAACCCATGACTGCATCACTACTCCAGCCTAAGTGACAGAGCGAGACCCTGTCTCTAAAACAAAAATAATTAATTAACTAAAAATTAAAAGGGGAGGCCACCTGTGGCCAGGTGTCGAATTACACCTATAATCCTAGCACTTTGGGAGGCTGAGGCGGGTGGATCACCTGAGGTCGGGAGTTTGAGACCAGCCTGACCAACACGGAGAAACCCTATCTCTACTAAAAATACAAAATCAGCTGGGCGCAGTGGCACATGCCTGTAATCCCAGCCATTTGAGAGGCTGAGGCAGGAGAATCGCTTGAACCCAGGAGGCGGAGGTTGCGGTGAGCCGAGATTGCGCCATTGCACTCCAGCCTGGGCAACAAGAATGAAACTCTGTCTCAAAAAAAAAAAAAAAAAAGGCCAGGCGGAGTGGCTTACATGTGTAATCCCAGCACTTTGGGAGGCCGAGGTCGGCAGATCACGAGGTCAGGAGATCATGAGGTCAGGAGATTGAGACCATCCTGGCTAACACAGTGAAACCCCGTCTCTACTAAAAATACAAAAAAACAGCCAGGCGTGGTGGCCTGTAGTCCCAGCTATTCGGGAGGCTGAAGCAGGAGAATGGCATGAACCCGGGAGGCGGAGCTTGCAGTGAGCTGAGATCGTGCCACTGTACTCTAGCCTGGGCTACAGAACGAGACTCCGTCTCAAAAAACAAAAGACATGTGGACTGGGCGTGGTGGCTCACGCCTGTAATCCCACCATTTAGGGAGACCAAGGCAGGCAGATCACATGAGCCAGGAGTTCCAGATCAGCCTGGGCAACTTAGTGTGAGAGCCTGTCTCTAAAAACACAAAAATAAATGAAATTAGCCAGGCATGCTGGCGAGCACCTGTAGTCCAACTACACGAGGGACTGAGGCAGGAGGATCACCTGAGCCCAGGAATTTGAGGCTTCAGTGAGCCTTAATTGTGCCACTGCACTTCAACCTGGGTGACACAGCAAGACCCTGTCTCAAAAACAAAATAAAATTTAATGTGATTTCTTTTTTTTTTTTTTTTTTTGAGAAGAAGTCTTGCTCTGTTGCCCAGGCTGGAGTGCAGTGGTGTGATCTCAGCTCACTACAAACTCCACCTCCCGGGTTCAAGCAATTCTTCTGCCTCAGCCTCCCGAGTAGCTGGGATTACAGGCACACCACCACACCGGGCTAATTTTTTTATTTTTAGTAGAGACGGGGTTTCGTCATATTAGCCAGGCTGGTCTTGAACTCCTGACCTCAAGTGATCCGCCAGCCTCGGCCTCCCAGAGTGCTGGGATTACAGGCACGAGCCACCGCACCTGGCCTGTATTACACTCTTAAAATTAAGTTATGTCAGCCAGGCGTAATCCCAGCACTTTGAGAGGCCAAGGCCGGTAGATCACCAGGTCAGGAGACCAGCCTGACCAACATGCTGAAACCCCATCTCTATTAAAAACACAAAAATTGACCGGGCACGGTGGCTCAAGCCTGTAATCCCAGCACTTTGGGAGGCCAAGACGGGCGGATCATGAGGTCAGGAGATCGAGACCATCCTGGCTAACACGGTGAAACCCCGTCTCTACTAAAAAATACAAAAAACTAGCCGGGCGAGGTGGCGGGTGCCTGTAGTCCCAGCTACTCAGGAGGCTGAGGCAGGAGAATGGTGTAAACCCGGGAGGCAGAGCTTGCAGTGAGCTGAGATCCGGCCAATGCACTCCAGCCTGGGCCACAGAGCGAGACTCCGTCTCAAAAAAAAAAAAAAATTAATTGGGTATGGTGGCACGCCGGTAGTCCCAGCTACTCAGGAGGCTGAGGCAAAGAATTGCTTGAACCTGGGAGGCGGAGGTTGCAGTGAGCCGAGAATGCACCATAGAACTCCAGCCTGGGCAACAGAGCAAGACTCCATCTCAAAAAAAAAAAAATTAAGTTGTGATTAAGTTATGTCGAATTATATTTTCCTAGGCATCCAGAACCTTCCAACATGAATTCATGGTAAGGGAAACACCTAAATGTTGTTTCTGGCAACCTTTTGTAAAGTCTGTGTTAAACTTTTCTTCCCTGACTAGCATTGAAATCGCTGTAGAACACATAGATTTGGTGTGCGGTGACTTCGTTGTGAAAAAGTTCCTGTTTATTGAGTCAAAGTCAAGCCATTGTGCAGCCAGGTACGGATGGGCCAACTGCCAAGCGATGGTTGAGAAGGCGGAGAAGAGTGATGGAGTTATCAGCGAAATCAGAGCTGCCTCGATGGGTTTCCAATCGGAAATTCCCAAGGGTAACCCTACAGGGAGTGCATAAAGCTACTCAGTGTAATCAGTAGCATACAACTTCTGTACAATTTGCATAAGATGCACAGGTTGCAATTTGGTTTCAGACTTTGAGTTTCTTTTCTTTTTTTTTTTTTTGAGACAGGGTCTCGCTCTGTTACCCAGGCTGGAGTGGAGTGCATGGGTGTGATCTCGGCTCACTGCAACCTCTGCTTCCTGGGCTCTAGTGATCTTCCCATCTCAGAATCTCAAGTAGTGGGGACTACAGGCACACACCACCACACCTGGCTAATTTTTGTATTTTTTGCAGAGAAAGCATTTTGCGATGTTGCCCAGGTTGATCTTGAACCCTTGAGCTCAAGAGATCCTCCAACCTCGACCGCCCAAAGCGCTGGGATTATAGGAATGAACCACCGCGCCCAGCCTGGTTTCAGATTTTTATAAATAACATATTATTTCCTCTAAATAGCTTGTTTTTCTTTCCTTTTTTTTTTTTTTTTTTTTTTTTTGGATACAGTCTCACTTTGTCACCCAGGCTGGAGTGCAGTGGCATGATCTTGGCTCACTGCAGCCTCAATGTCCCAAACTCAAGCAATCCTCCCGCCTCAGCCACCTGAGTAGCTGAGGCTACAGGCATGCGCCATCACACCCGGCTAAGTTTTGTATTTTTAGTAGAGACGGGGGCTTCACTATGTTGGCCAGGCTGGTCTCAATCTCCTGACCTCAAGTGATCCTCCCACCTTGGCCTCCCAAAGTGCTGGGATTACAGGTGTGAGCCACCGCACCCGGCCCTAAATTGAGTTTTTTGTTACAGGTGGATGGAGCTGAATTCCTAAGGAAAAGCTCAATCCAGTTATGGATAGATCTTGTTCCTCCTTATCAGGGGATCCCCGAGAGAACGCTGGGCGTGTCCTCCTTTGGTCCAGCCTGGGTTACAGTTTCGACACTCACTCTGTGCAGGGTGGAAGGTACCTGCAGGCTGCCCGCCTGTACCCCGGGATCTGGGGGACGCCTGATGAAGTATTTGCGTTTAGTCATCATCTTGATGTGGACGCTTTTAGGAGCAATGACAGACTGGGAGGGATTATAAATACTCAAATGACAGGAAATCTTCAGCTGTCTTCCGCCATCACTCTTCGAAAACATTAGTGTCTCATCTCGATAACGAAACAATGTCAGTGCATCCTGAGAGCATCTGGCTCACGTCTCCATTCAAGGCTGTGCCCATTGAACCCGGCTGTTTTCAATATTAGACTCTTTTATCAGATTTTCTGACCATCCACCTTCCGCTGCTCACAGACCTTGGGTTTCAGAGAAAAGGCTCCTGGATTTCAATGCAATCCATTCTCTTCCGTGGACACATGAGGCAAGCAACCTATGGGAGGCTTTTTTCTCTTTTTTCTTTTTTACTTGCCTTAAAAAAAAAAATCTTTTGTTGGAGTTTGTTTCACTAGGAGGAAAGCTGACCCCCACGTGGACAGGTTGTCTGCACCCACTCACAAATTCATTCATGCGTCACATGCTTTTTGGAGCCAGCATGGCCCTAATCTTTGAGGAGCTCACGATTGGCAGTGAGGGGAGCATCCACGCGGTGGAGGTCCCCACTGGCTTAGTTACGTTTGGTTCAGGGTTAGGAAGTAGAGCAAAAACAGGGCTTGGTTTAGCACTGCTCCCAAGTTGCTGACATTTATTTTTACTAATCATCCCTCAAAAAAAGAATCAGGAGGCCAGGTGTGGTGGCTCACACCTGTAATCCAAACAATTTGGTAGGCTGAGGTGGGTGGATCACCTAAGGTCAGGAGTTCAAGACCAGCCTGGCCAACATGGTGAAATCCTGTCTCTACTAAAATATAAAAATTAGCCAGGCATGGTGGCACACACCTATAATCCCAGTTACTCAAGAGGCTGAGGCAGGAGAATCGCTTGAACCCAGGAGGCAGAGACAGCAGTGAGCCAAGATCATGCCATTGCACTCAAGCCCAGGCAACAGAGCAAGACTCGGTCTAAGAAACAAGAAAATAAGACTCAGACTGGGTATGGTGGCTCACACCTGTAATCCCAGCACCTTGGGAAGCCAAGACAAGAGGATCTCTTGAGCCCAGGAGTTTGAGACCAACCTGGGCAACATGGCAAGCCCTCATTTCTTACAAACAGTTAAACTTTAGCCAGGCATGGTAGTGTGCACTTGTAGTCCCAGCTACTCGGGAGGCTGAAGTGAGAGAATGGCTTGAGCCCGTGATTTCAAATTCCAAATGATCAATTGCAAACTGATTTTATTTTTTATTTATTTTTTTTTTTGAGACAGTCTTACTCTGTCACCCAGGCTGGAGTGCAGTGGCATGATCTTGGCTCACTGCAAGCTCCACCTCCCAGGTTCATGTCATTCTGCCTCAGCCTCCCGAGTAGCTGGGACTACAGGCGCCCGCCACCACACCCAGCTAAATTTTTGTATTTTTAGTAGAGACGGGGTTTCAATCTCCTGACCTCGTGATCCACCCACCTCAGCCTCCCAATCCATTTCAAAAAATAATAATAATAATAATTAGCTGGGTGTGGTGGCACGTGCCTGTAGTCCCAGCTACTTGGGAGGCTGAGGCAGGAAAATCGCTTGAACCCAGGAGACATAGGTTGCGGTGAGCCGAGATTGCGCCACTGCACTCCAGCCTGGGTGACAGAGCAAGATTCCATCCCCCGCCACCAAAAAAAAAAGAAAGACGTGGTCTTACTGATTAGAGGGTAAAGCAGGGAAAATCTAGGTTGCACCATCATCAAGCAACAAGTAGCATTCCTGGGACTTGTTTGCAAAGACGAAAAAACCTGGGAGACGTGATGTGCAGATACAGTGCAAGCTGTGCTGGCTTGTAGAAAAAGACAGAATAGCTGGGCGCGGTGGCTCACGTCTGTAATCCCAGCGCTTTGGGAGGCTGAGGCGGGCAGATCACCTGAGGCCAGGAGTTTGAGACCAGCCTGGCCAACACGGCGAAACCCCGTCTCTACTAAAAATACAAAAATTAGCCGGGCATGGCGGCGGGTGCCTGTAATCCCAGCTACTCGGGAGGCTGAGGCAGGAGAATCGTTTGAACCCGGGAGGCAGAGGTTGCAGTGAGCCAAGATCGTACGCGTCGATCTTCTGACCTCGTAATCCACCACCTTGGCCTCCCAACGTGCTGGGATTACAGGCATGAGCCACTGTGCCCAGCCCACTTCTTTTTTTTTTATCTTTATTATTTATTTATTTATTTATTTTTTTTTTTGAGACAGGGTCTTAAGTGATCCTCCTGCCTCAGCCTCCCGAGTAGCTGGGAGTGTAGGCACACACCATGCCTGGCACACACCATGCCCGGCTAATTTATTTTTTGTAGAGATGGGGGTCTCACTATGCTACCTAGGCTGGTCTTAAAGTCCTGGCCTCAAGCAACCCTCCTGCCTTGGCCTTCCAATGTGCTGGGATTACAGATGTGAGCCACTATGTCCAGCCTACAATGCTTTTTTTTTTTTTTTGAGATGGAGTCTCACTCTGTCACCCACGCTGGAGTGCAATGGCACAATCTCAGCTCACTGCAACCTCTGCCTCCTGAGTTCAAACAATTCTTCCACCTCAGCCCCTTGAGTAGTAGCTGGGACTACAGGTATGCATCACCACGCCTGGCTATTTTTTGTATTTTTAGTAGAGATGGGGTTTCGCCAGGTTGGCCAGGCTGATCTGTCAGGTGATCTGCCCGCCTCAGCCTCTCAAAATGTTGGGATTACAGGCATGACCCATCATGACTGGCCTACACTGCTTTTTTTTTTTTTTTTTTTTTTTTTTTTTTGAGATGGAGTCTCACCCTGTTACCCAGGCTGGAGTGCAGTGGCGTGGTCTAGGCTCATGGCAACCTCCATCTCCCAGGTTCAAGCAATTCTCCTGCCTGAGCCTCCCAAGTAGCTGAGACTACAGACATGTACTACCACACCCGGCTAATTTTTGTATTTTTAGTAGAAACAGGATTTTGTTGTGTTGGCTGGGCTGGTCTCGAACTCCTGACCTCAAGTGATCTGCCTGCCTCAGCCTCCCAAAGTGCTGGGATTACAGGAGTGAACCACACTGCACCCGGCCTACACTGCTTTTAAGTCTTACATTGTGCACCAGAGAAGAGTCAAACAAAGCAAAATTAGCGGCAGAAAGCACCCCCTTGTTTCTCTGTACCCACGACCCAGATGTATCCCAGAGCAGACACGGTGAAAGTGTGCACGCTCAGGAAAGGCACAGGAACTGACATTTTACCAAGGTCCCTGAAGGGGCAGAAAGCAGGCCCTGAGAGGCACAGATGCCAAAAATGATGGTCAGGAATCAATGGGGAAGCGTGTTTGTGCAGCGCTATTGGCATCTGACGTGTTTGTTATAATTGGCTCCCGCCAGCCCTGTCTCCTTTATTAATTGCACATATTCCTCTTGACAAAAGTGACATGCCGATGGCAGCGACGTGGGCTTGAATATGAGGGTGCCTTTCAATCTAAGCCTAAAGTCACATTTGTGACCCGAACCTAAGACAGAGAGGAGCCCAAAGGTCACTTCTCCTCCAGGAATGTCTGGATGGGTGGCTTATTGGAGCCACTCACCTAATTGTATCGCCTTGAGGTAGCCACATAGTGACAGTTTTCCTGCGTCCCTTAAATCGTGATGCTCGATAGGATGACTCTGCCCAAAGCCCGCCGGCAGCTGGAGTTTCATTCTGCAGACAAGGAAAACAAGGCCATTCCAAAAACTTTCAGAATTCAGCCACTCAGTCCACCAATGAATGCTAAGATCGTGGGCTCAAGTTCAAAGGAGAAACAGGATGTGCACATGATAGTAAAGTATCCAAACAAAAACAGTGATCTGTCTGGGCGCAGTGGCTCATACCTGTAATCCCAACACTTTGGGAGGCTGAGATGGGTGGATCACCTGAGGTCAGGAGTTCGAGACCAGCTTGGTCAAAAAGGCAAAACCCCATCTCTACTAAAAATACAAAAATTAGCTGGGCGTGGTGGCACATGCCTGTAATTTCAGCAACTTGGGAGGCTGAGACAGGAGAATCCCTTGAACCCGGGAAGCAGAGGTTGCAGTGAGCTGAGACTGCGTCACTGCATCCCAGCCTGGGTGACAGAGCAAGACTGCATCTCAAAACAAAAACAAAAACAAAAAAACATTGGTCTTCTTTGAGGCTGGGCACAGTGACTCACGCCTATAATCCCAACACTTTGGAAGGCCGAGGCAGGAAGATTGCTTGAAGCCACGAGTTCAGGACCAGCCTGGACAATGTAGCAAGACCCTGTCACTACAAAACATACAAAAGTTACCTGGGTGTACTGGCAGGTGCCTATAGTCCCAGCTACTTGGGAGGCTAAGGTGGGAGGGTCGCCTGAGCCTAGGGAAGTTGAGGCTGCAGTGAGCTGAGATTGCGCCACTGCACTCCAGCCTGGGCAACAAGATCTTGTCTCAAAAAAAAAGAAGAAGAAGAAGAAAAGAAAAAATGTGACTGGGCATGGTGACTCACACCTGTAATCCCAGCACTTTGGGAGGCCAAGGCACGCAGATCACCTGAGGTCAGGAGTTCAAGACCAGCCTGGCCAATATGGTGAAACCCATCTCTACCGAAAATACAAAACTAAGCCAGGCATGGTGGCGGGCGCCTGTAATCTCAGTTACTCAGGAGGCTGAGCCAGGAGAAGCACTTGAACCCGGGAGTTGGAGTTTGCAGTGAGCCGAGATTGAGCCGCTATACTCCAGCCTGGGCGACAGAGTGAGATTCTACCTCAAAAAAAGAAAAAAGAGAAAGAAAAAAAAAGATGCCATGTCTAAGTGGACCCATGCAGTTCAAACCTGTGTTGGTCACAGTCAACTGCACTTCATAAGAAAAAGGTTTTTTGTTTTTGTTTTGAGACGGAGTCTCGCTCTGTCGCCCAGGCTGGAGTGTAGTGGTGCGATTTCGACTCACTGCAAGCTCCACCTCCTGGGTTCACGCCATTCTCCTGCCTCAGCCTCCCGAGTAGCTGGGACTGCAGGTGTCCGCCACGATGCCCAGTTAATTTTTATATTTTTACTAGAGATAGGTTTCACCATGTTGGTCTGGCTGGTCTTGAACTTCTGACCTCAGGTGATCCGCTTGCCTTGGCCTCCCAAAGTGCTGGGATTATAGGCATGAGCCACTGCACCCGGCCAGAAAAAGGTTTTAAAATGTTTACAAATGAGAAAGAAAAACAGCCAGGCTTTTCCATCACCTTCTGGAGCCACCTGAGGTCACTGCCTTGCTGCACAGCATCCTCATAACTGCTCAATCAATAGCTACATCTTTATAGTAAATAATTGTGTCCGTGGGGCTTTATTGGTCTCCGGCATGGGAGTTGTCAGGAGCACTTTCATCAGCAGAGCAAAACCATTGATTTTCTGCCCATTCGTCCAGGGCACAAATTGGCCAGTTGCCGGCAGCTGGTATCAGAAGTAGAGGGACTAGCTCCAGAACCCAGAACCCCTCCCAGCACTGGTCCCAGCAAGGGTGGGTGAAATGGTCTCTCCCCAGTCAATCACATTCCGGTGCAGTGTAACTTGCAAGAAAGAGGCCAGACGAGGCCGGGTGCGGTGTCTCACGCCTGTAATCCCAGCACTTTATGAGGCCGAGGCGGGTGGATCACTTGAGGTCAGGAGTTCAAGACCAGCCTGGCCAACATAGTGAAACCCCATCTCCACTAAATATACAAAGATCAGCCAGGCGTGGTGGCACACTCCTATAATCCCAGCTACTCGGAAGTCTGAGGCAGGAGAATCACTTGAACCTGGAGGTGGAGGTTGCGGTGAACAAAGATTGCACCACTGCACTGCAGCCTGGGCAACAGAGTTAGACTCCGTCTCAAAAAAAAAAAAAAAAGAGGCCGGGTATGGTGGCTCACGCCCGTAATCCCAGCAGTTTGGGAGGCTGAGGCGGGTGGATCATGAGGCCAGGAGTTCAAGACCAGCCTGGCCAACATGATGAAACCTCGTCTCTACTAAAAATAAAAAATTTAAAAAAAATTAGCTGATGTGGTGGCAGGCGCCTGTAATCCCAGCTACTCGGGAAGCTGAGGTAGAGAATTGCTTGAACCCGGGAGGCAGAGGATGCAGTGAGCCAAGATCGCGCCACTGCACTCCAGCCTAGCAACAGACCGAGATTCCATCTCAAAAAAAGAAAAAAAAGAAAGAGGCCAGGCACAGTAGCTCACATCTGTAATCCCAGCACTTTGGGAGCCTGAGGCAGATGAATTGCTTGAGCCCAGCAGTTTGAGGCTACCCTGAGTAACATAGTGAGACCCTATCTCTACCAAAAATGTAAAAATTAGTCAGGCGTGGTGACGCAAGCTTGTGGTCCCAGCTACCCAGGAGGCTGAGGTGGGAGGATTGCTTGAACCTGGGAGGCGAAGGCTGAAGTAAACCGAGATTGCACCACTGCACTCAAGCCTAGGCAATAGAGTGAGACCTTGGCTCAAAAAAAGAAAAATACGGAAAGAAAAGGTAAAGCACCTTTGGTCCAAAGAGTATCTCAGGGAATCACAGGAGGGTTCTTTTGCCATTTTTCTGGGGGCCTGATCCCTGGGGGCCAGCAGGAACCATCACAGAACACCCAGTGAGGCAGCAGCTGGCCACGCTGCTGGCTGGAAGCATCGGGTGAGGCCGCAACCCGTGTGTGCACCGAGAGCTCCCGGCTGGCAAATGCATACACTCTCATGACTGACTGAACTGTTCCTGACAGTTGTGATGTGTTCACAATTGCACTGTACTGTTCTTAATCGCTTTGTAAATAGAAACTATGTGTGCGTGCTGTGTAGGTGAACATAGATGGTGCCCGTCTCTGAGGAGAGCAAAAGAATTAAACCTCGGAGTTTGAGAGACACACTCTTCTCTAGAATGCAGCCCTGGCAGCAACCCCAGGCGGCCAAAGGGACATGGCAGCAGCGTGCTGGGCCGACCACAAATATTTGCGCAGGTGAACACTTTAGAAAAGGAAGTCAAACGCAGCATGCGGGTGGCTGAGGAGGAGAGGATGAGCCTCATGGAGCCCCATACCCTGGGCTTTTGCAGGGAGCAGTCACAGCCTGTATTCACACACAGACCCAGCAGCCAGTCCCCATCCACCCCACAAACCAGCCACAGACAGGCCAAAGTCACCCGTGGCCTTGTGGCATGGAGCCCAGGGTTAATTCAGACCCAACAGCCAGGCACAGTGGTTCACGCCTGTAAATCCAGCCCTTTGGGAGGGCAAGGCAGGAGGATCACTTAAGCCAATTGGTTCCAGACCAGCCTGGGCAACACAGTGAGATCCCATCTATAAAAATTAAAATTAAAATTAAAAAGTAGCCAGGCCAGGGTGCAGTAGCTCATGCCTATAATCCCAGCACTTTGGGGCGCCGAGGTAGGCAGATCACCTGAGATCAGGAGTTCAAGACCAGCCTGGCCAACAACACGGTGAAACCCCATTTCTACAAAAATACAAAAATTAGCCAGGCATGATGGCAGGTGCCTGTAATCCCAGCTACATGGGAGGCTGAGGTGGGAGAATCGCTTGACCTGGGGAGGTGGAGGTTGCAGTGAGCCGAGATCACGCCATTGCACTCCAGCCTGGGCCACAGAGTGAGAGTCCATCTCAACAAAAAAAGGAGCTGGGCATGGCTACGTGCACCTGTAGTCCCAGCTACTCAGGAGGCTGAGGTGGGAGGATCACTTGAGCCCAGGAGGCAGATGCTGTAGTGAGCTGAGTTTGCACCACTGCACTCCAGCCTGGGCGACAGAGTGAGACCGTCTCAAAAAAAACAAAACAGATAAATGATGTGCCAGGTGCGGTGGCTCACGCCTGTAATCCCAGCACTTTGGGAGGCCGAGGCAGGCGGATCACGAGGTCAGGAGCTCAAGACCATCCTGGCTAACATGGTGAAACCCTGTCTCTATTGAAAATACAAAGAATCAGCTGGGCGTGGTGGCAGGCGCCTGTACTCCCAGCTGCTAAGGAGGCTGAGGCAGGAGAATGGCGTGAAGCTGGACGGCGGAGCTTGTAGTGAGCCAAGATCGCGCCACTGCACTCCAGCCTGGGCGACAGAGCAAGACTCGCCTCAAAAAAAAAAAAAAAGATGAATTGTAAAATTTGTAAAATGTATGTTAATATTTTAAATGTTTCTTGTTCTTTACTTAGAATGACACGAAGTAGCAAACAGAACCACCATGACAAGCTGGGAGAGGAAGGAGAGAAGGAAAAAGGGATGGTGGAGAAAGGGCAAAGCTTTCTACTTTAGCACCTTTCACAACACTTTGTTTCTGATTTTTCATTTGCACTAGGCCCTGAAAATTATTTACGTAGCCAGCCTTGGATATAATTCACACACGCAAAAGCTCTTTGGGGCTTTCAGTAATTACTTTTCCTTTTTTTTTTTTTTGAGACCGAGTCTCACTCTATTGCCCAGGCTGGAGTGCAGTGGCGCGATCTCAGCTCGCTGCAACCTCCATCTCCCAGATTCAGGTGATTCTTATGCCTCAGCCTCCTAAGTAGCTGGGATTACTGGTGCGTGCCACCACGCCCACCTGATTTCTGCATTCTTAGTTTCACCATGTTGGCCAGGCTGGTCTCAAGCTCCTGACCTCAAGTGATTCACCCGCCTCAGCCTCCCGAAGCACTGGGATTACAGGTGTGAACCGCCACACCCGGCCATTCTGGGCTGTTTTTGAGCTCACCAAGAGTTGGACAGTGACCTCCCCGGGACCAGGGGAGTCCTGAATATGCCTCCTTTGACTCGTCCAAGGCTTGCCAGCAATTCTGGACCCTTTGCCGTGCTCTCCCCGGGCCTGCATGCGTCCCCTAACTGTGCACCCCGATAGGGCCAGCCAGTGATGGATGCCCTAGAGCCTCTGATCATCCCTGCACAAGGGGGCTGCCTCCCTTCCCAACCAGAGTCCAGACAGTGAAACCAGGGCCAGACAGTCTCCAGACGCTTCTCCCCAAAAACCCGGCGTGCTTGGCAGGAGTCCCCTCCCCTGCTGCGCATCCAGCCTCAGCAGGAGACCGGCTTTCCATCAGATAGGCCGTCATCCTCCCCCGTGGGAGACAGAAAAGATGATAGTATCTGACCATGGGAGGCTGTCGGGTCCAGCCAGCAATCCCCCCGCACGCGGGGCCCACTCACGGAGCGCTGGGAGCAGAGAGGAGGAGAAGAAGGTCCGCGATTGTTCTCTGCGGCCCAGTGCTGGAGCTTGCTTCCCCATCATCAGAACTCTCGTGTATGGAATCCTGCTGGCAATAGCTTTGCATTAATGGTTTTGGTTGACTGACTGTTTCTGGCGGCTCCTCCAGCAAAAAGCACACTCAATGTGGCTGAGATTAGGCAGCATGAAAAGAATTCCTCTGCGTCCCAGCCAGAGCCTGGCTTTGAGGGGGAGGATCTTGTCCTGTATGTCCCTGGAAGCCTCAGCAGCACTGGTTGGTGGCGACTGCATTAGAAGACTCTCCTCATTCCTCAAGAGGTGGGGCTGTGGCTCACGCATGTAATCCCAGCACTTTGGGAGGCTGAGGCAGGCGGATCACTTGAGGTCAGGAGCTCAAGACCAGCCTGGACAACATGGTGAAACCCCATCTCTACTGCAAATACAAAAATTAGCCAGGTGTGGTGGCGGGCGCCTGTAATCTCAGCTACTCAGGAGGCTGAGGCAGGAGAATCGCTTGAACCCAGGAAGCGGAGGCTGCAGTGAGCCGAGATCGCACCACTGCACTCCAGCGTGAGCAACAGAGTGAGACCCTGTCTCAAAAAATAGAAATTAAAACAAAAAGGGGTGGGGCTGAGCGTCCCAGGCCCCAGGGCTCTGGAGCAGGGTGTCGCCTGCAGGCGGTACATGCACCTGAGGGTCTCCGTGGCCTCGGTGTTCTGCTCATCGTCCTGTCTCTCCGGTGGCTGCCATGCTGGAGTCCTCTGACAGCCAGGACCTACCCCCAGTCCAGCTGGAGATGCAGGGCTTGGTACCCTGGTCCAGAGGGTGGGGCCCCACCTGTGAACCCCAGCAGACAGGCAGCCTCCAGGGGCCACCGTGGGCCCTGCCTGGCATGTCCATCCTCACCCACCCACGATTTTGACCAAACCTCTTTTACCCAGGCCAGCGTGCGTCACACAAGACATGCCCCCAAGTCATCCACGGTCTTCCCTGAACTCCCTGCACCCACCCTGGGAGACCACCAGCGGGGTGGAGTATGGCGGGACCAGCCCTGCTCAGGGAGGAGCCGCCCCCCGCCCCACAACATGGGCCCAGCCCTGGGACCAAAATGAACCTGAGCACAGCTCACATCTGAGACGCGTCCCCGGGGCAGTGGCTTCAGAGGAAATGGCTTCCGGGCACAGAGCCTTGGACACAAGGCTGGTGTTCTGTGTTTTCTTAGATGTGGCATTTGTCCATTTGGCATCCATTAATCACAGGGCCAAACTAACAGCTACATAGTTTCCATCTTCCCTGCCCTCCAGAGTCCGCCTCTGAACCACCTCCTTATCTAACTCTCACAGCACAAGCTCATGTCCCCTGCCCTCAGTCACCAAGGGCCAAATGCCAAACAACCAGGGACAGCCAAGGTCCCAGAACCCACCGGAATTACTCAGACTGACCAGCCCCGAGCCATTTCCCCATCCTGCCCTGCCTTTCCCCTGGAAACCCCTGGAAAGGCTCTGACCTTGGTTCCCCTGGCTCCTGTCTGCTCCTGACCAGCCCTGGAGCTCCCTATACTGGCCCCAGGGAGCCCAGCCCAGCACACACCCTCCTCCAATTAAGTGCCTCACTTAACAACAGGCTATGGTCTGAAAAATGCATCATGAGGTGACTTTGTGTCATGGAAACATCACAGAGTTCACTGGCACAAATTTAGATGGCCAGGTGCAGCAGCTCACACCTGCAATCCCAGCGCTTTGGGAGGCTTCAGGCAGGAGAATCACTTGAGCCCAGGAGTTTGAGACCAGCCTGAGCAACAGAGCGAGACCCCATTTCTACAAAAATTAAAAATAGAAAAAACTAGCCAGGCATGGTAGCACGTGCCTGTAGCCCCAACTACTCAGAAAGCTGAGGCAGGAGGATTGCTTGAACCCAGGAGTTCCAGACGGCAGTGAGCTGTAATAGCACCACTGCACTCCAGCCTGGGTGGCAGAGCAAGACCCTGTCTCTACAGAAGAAAAAAAAGAAAAAAGGTCAGACGTGGTGGCTCACGCCTGTAATCCCAACATTTTGGGAGGCCAAGGTGGGTGGATCACCTGAGGTCAGGAGTTTGAGAACAGCATGATCAACATGGCAAAACCCTGTCTCTACTAAAAATACAGAAATTGGCTGGGGACGGGGGCTCACACCTGTAATCCCAGCACTTTGGGAGGCTGAGGCGAGTGGATCACGAGGTCAGGAGATCGAGACCATCCTGGCTAACACAGTGAAACCCCATCTCTACCAAAAATACAAAAAAAAATTAGCCGGGCGTACTGGCAGGCGCCTGTAGTCCCAGCTACTTGGGAGGCTGAGGCAGGAGAATGGCGTGAACCGGGGAGGCAGAGCTTGCAGTGAGCCGAGATTGTGCCACTGCACTCCAGCCTGGGCAACACAGTGAGACTCCATCTCAAAAAAAAAAAAAAAATTAGCTGGGCATGGTAGGGGGCGCCTGTAATCCTAGCTACTTGGGAAGCTGAGGCAGGAAAATTACTTGAACCTGGGAGGCGGAGGTTGCAGTGAACCGAGATCACGCCACTGCACTCACAGCCTGGGCAACAAGAGTGAAACTCCTTCTCAAACAACAACAACAACAACAAAAACCTAGATGGTATAGCCTACTACACACCTTGGTTACATAAATTAAAATCCGGAGGGCACGTTTTGGGATGGACGGTTTTAACCCTGTACTCCCGGCTTCTTTTCGGGTTCAGGAACGTCACTGTCAGATGGAGAGTCCCAAGAAGGAAACATCCTGAGGCAGTATCTGGAGAGAATTCTAAGTCACGAAACCAAACTCTTGCCTTCAGAAATACTAAGTGCCCCAGCAGCCCAGCGGGGCTCAGATGTGCCCTATCCAGTGTGCTGGGAAAGTGGGTCCCTTATGCCACCTGGGCCAGCTCTCCCGTCCCCACTTTGCTTTTGCTTTTTTTTTTTTTTTTTTCCTGAGATGGAGTCTGTTGCCCAGGCTGGAGTGCAGTGGTACGATCTCAGCTCACTGCAACCTCTGCCTCCCGGGTTCAAGCAATTCTGCCTCAGCCTCCCAAGTAGCCGGGATTACGAGGCACACGCCACCCTGCCTAGCTAATTTTTTGTATTTTTAGTAGAGAAGGAGTTCCGCCATGTTGGCCAGGCTAGTCTTGAACTCCTCACCTCAAGTGATCCGCCCACCTCTACCTCCCAAGGTGTTGAGACTGCAGGCATGAGCCACCGCGCCCGGCCCAGAATTTTTCTTAGCCAGCCTCCACCACCCCACCCCATTTGTCTGTCTCCCCCCTACCCTTGAGGAAGCGGCAGTCTGCCTGCCTGGCATGGCTGGTCCCACTCCAGGGTGCAGGTAAACGTCATCTCTCCTCCGGGCTCTCCTGCCGGGGCGCTCCCCAGCCTCAGCTCCCCCTCAGCCCTGTGCCGTGTCCCTCTGCAGTTTCTTTTCTTTTCTTTCTTTCTTTTTTTTTTTTTTTTTTC
>NC_045450.1:1074752-1088922 GCF_002776525.5 Piliocolobus tephrosceles | reverse complement strand
TTTTTTTTTTTTTTTGAGACGGAGTCTTGCTCTGTCGCCCAGGCTGGCGTGCGGTGGCGCCATCTCGGCTCACTGCAAGCTCCGCCTCCTGGGTTCACGCCATTCTCCTGCGTCAGCCTCCTGAGTAGCTGGGACTACAGGCACCCGCCACCACGCCCGGCTAATTTTTTTGTATTTTTAGTAGAGACGGGGTTTCACCGTGGTCTCGATTTCCTGACCTCGTGATCCGCCCGCCTCCGCCTTCCAAAGTGCTGGGATTACAGGCGTGAGCCACCGCGCCCGGCTCAGTTCATGCTTTCTTGGCAGTTGGGTGGTTTGCTGTCTCCTCCAACGCTGGGCCTCCGCGTGGTCCTCCCACCTTGCCCTGCGAGCTCTCAGAAGCACACGCTCTAGCCCGGGTGCCTGTTGGCGGAAGGAAATCCACTGTGGGGCTCTCTCTGCGGCTGTCCCTGAGCCTCCTCCCCTTTCTCCAGACCCTCAGTCAGGCTCCACCCGCACTCCTAGAGCCGTACTGCTGCACCAGGGAGCACAGACGGAGGAGGGGCCCACGTGCCGGCAGAGGGAATAAGGCAGGCATGCGGAACACAGCAAGAGCAAGCTCAGAACCCGAGAGCCCCTGAGGACGTGAAAGGAGTCCGGGCCTCAGGAGTGGGGAGAGAGGCCTGGGGCCCCTGGTTCTGGACAGCCCCTGTGCCCGGGGCTGAGCTGGCCACTCTGGTCAGGGCATGGGGCTGGAGGGTCAGGAGGAGGCAGGCTCTAGTTTCCTCCCTCCCGGGCCCCTCAGTGTGGCCGTGCAGGGCGGAGCCAGGGGAGGGAAGGGGAAACGCCCCCCGAGGTGAAGCCTGGATTGTGGGGTGCCATGGTGGGCAGCACCTGTGAGTCCCCTTTGTCTAGAAGGAGGGGTGCTTTGGGAACTTCCTGCAAGAGCCGCTGGCACTGGCCCTGCCCAGGGGCACTGATGGCTCCCAGCTACGCAGAGCTGCCCCCAGGGCTACAACGCATAAAACAGAATAAAACAGATTCATCCAGGAACCCGAGACTGCTCCTGCACCCCTGCCTCCCACCGCACCCTCTGGCTTAAGCGTTGGTCCCAATGACAGAGACCTCAGAAGTCAGCCCTTGCCAGTTTGAGAGGAACCTTCTAGAAAAGGAGCGTCCCACAGAAATGAAGCCCCACATTCCTGAGGTCAGCAAATTTGCAGCCCCTCCCCGCACAGCTTCTGCAAGGACAGAGGAGACTAGTGCAGCAGCCAGCTGCTGTGGCCGCCCTGGAGAAAACATGCCAGGCCTTCATGGGGTCCCTGGCCTGTCCTGGGCTGTGGCGAAGCCCCTGCAGAGGAACCCGCGTGGAAATCACAACCCCACAGCGCCTTAGGGGAACAAGGCGCCCAGGACAGGCTGGCAGACAGGAGAAGGGGCTCAGGTCTGGGGAGTCAGGAAAGGGGTGGGGACAGGAGTTCCAAGGGGACTCAATTCATTTTAAGTCACTCAAGCCCCTCTCACCCGTGGCCTGGCTCCCTCCTGGAGCCCAGGATCCAGATCATCTCAGGCTTGCAAGGGGCCTCTAGATCTGGCCACATGGCCCAGGGGAAACAGGCCTTTCCCCAAAGAACCCCTACTCCTGAACAAAGGCGACTCACAGGCACTGCCCTCCATGGCACCCCACAATCCAGGCTTCACCCCGGGGGGTCAGCTTCCCCTTCCCTCCCCTGGCTCTGCCCTGCACGGCCACACTGAGGGGTCTGGGAGGAAGGCAGCCAGAGCCCGCCTCCCCCTGACCCTCCAGCCCCATGCCCTGCACTGACCACAGGGCGGCCGGCTCAGCCCCGGGCAGAGGGGCCGTCCAGAAGCAGGGGGCCCAGGCCTGTCCCGCAACGGAGGACAGGGGTCAGCAGCCCCAGCTGAGCTCTGAGGACCCCCAGGTCAGGCGATCAACCCAGTGAGGACCCCTGCCCCAGGGGAGGGAGGGAGCCAGATTCCCCCCGCAGACCGACTCCCTGCACACGGGGATCTCAGAGCTCCCCAAGGTTGGGCCTCGCAGGAAGGGCTGGTGCAGCGAGAGGCGGGCAAGCTGCTGGCCCTCTCTAGTCTCCTCTCTTCCTCTACGACAGGGCTTCATAAATATTTTCAGGCCCACAGAGAGGGTGGGCCCGGGGGCTGACCCTTCCCTATCTCCCCTTTGCGACTGGGTTGCTGGAGCCAGGGCCTGCTCAGGGCTTCCATGCCCATGTGTGCAAGGCTTGGGGCAGAGAGACGGTCACCTGGTCCCACCCACCCATCCCAGTGGGCCAGGAGGGCCTGGGCTTTGTAAAGACCCTCGAGGTGGAAGCAGCCTCCTCCCCAGGCTTCTCCGAGCCCCTTCCTGAACTCCCATGGCTGTGAGGGCCCCACCCTATGGCCCACGCCATCCTGGTCTGGGTGGGGCAGGAGGGCTGGAGATGGGCTCCCAGGACCCTTCCCCTCCACTGGGCGGAACAGGAAGAGGGTAATTGAATCAGCACTTCTCGCCCCATCTGGAACATTCCAACATGGAAAACCCACGGAGCAGCTGGGGAAGCAATTTAGGGACTTTAATTAAAGGCCGATGACTCTCCCAGGGAGCCTCTCCCCGCACGCAGCCCATAGGTCCCCCCACATCTGCCCTCCGTGTGTTCGGAGGCCCAGCTGGGCACCTCACCGGCATTGGGTGCTGGCGGTTAGGCGGAGTTCCCGCTCGGGGGTGCAGAACATGCCAGCCCACCCTCTCCCCTCACTGCTTCCAGAGTCTGCCCCTCCAGGCCCTGGGTTCAGGCCCCAAAGCCAGCCAAACCAGTGCCCCGCCCCTCACAGCTGTGTGTCGGGAAGGGAACAGTGCGGTCATTTGGTGGACTCAGAAAAGGAACTCCAAACAGGAGGAGGAAAGCAGCAGAGCCTCGGTGAGAGCACAGCTGCCCCCTCAAAGGCTGCCCCCATCTCCGTCAGCACCTTCTGCAGGGAAAGGCGTTCCAGACAGAGGGAACAGCACATGCAAAGCCTGTGAAGCCGGACAGGCCACGGCAGGTGGAAGGAGCTGGCAGGTGCCAGTGTGGCAGGCATGCTCGAATGAAGAGCGCATGTAGGACTGAGGGGCAAGCTGTAAAGGGCTGTCACAGCTGTGATCTGGAGTTTGATTTTCATCCTAGAAGCAATAAGGGGTAAAGGTGGGGATCAGAGCATTTTTTTTCCTTTTTTTTTTTTTGAGACGGAGTCTTGCTCTGTCGCCCAGGCTGGAGTGCAGTGGCCGGATCTCAGCTCACTGCAAGCTCCGCCTCCCGGGTTCACGCCATTCTCCTGCCTCAGCCTCCCAAGTAGCTGGGACTACAGGCGCCCGCCACCACGCCCGGCTAGTTTTTTGTATTTTTTTTAGTAGAGACGGGGTTTCACCTTGTTAGCCAAGATGGTCTGGATCTCCTGACCTCGTGATCCGCCCATCTCAGCCTCCCAAAGTGCTGGGATTACAGGCTTGAGCCACCGCGCCCAGCCCAGAGCATTTTAAAATAATAGGATCTGGTTTATTCTGCGACAGCCCTCCGGCTGCCATCTGGAGAGCTCACAGTAGAACAAAAGAGGTGCTGGGACGATGGTGAGCAGTCCCTGAAACGGCCCAGGCATGAGAAGGGTGTGTCTAGGAAGAAGAAATCCACATGCACCAGGCTGGGAACTGGGTCACCAGGGGCCAGGAGCTGTCCTGTCTTCCTTCCCACCCCCACACCTGGGGCAGGCAGTCGGCCCAGTCTTCACAGAGGGCACCCATGCAAGGGGTGGAGACAGAGCAGCCCAGCCCATTGATCCCCTCCTGGCAGGGATCCAAGGTGGTCTGTTCCCTCTTCCCAAGGCTGCTGTCAGTCGGGTGGGCCCTTTCCCCTCCATCCACAGCAGAGCTTTGAGGTAGGACGGAGGCTGTGCCTGTGACTTGTCCACATCTGGGACCACATTTGCCCGCCATGTTGCCACTGTGGTCGCTGGGAAGGTGCTTGGAGGGGAGCTGGGAACCAGCCTCCAGCCCTGCCTCTGTCCTGGCCTGGGATGGAGGGGGCTGGAGGAAGTGCCTGCCCCTCAGGGCAGCTGCAGAGTGGAGCATCCACTGGGCCCAGAAACTAGCAGGAGGAGGGTGGGTGTCCAGACGCAGCCCCCTCCTGCAAATCCTTCCTCACTGTCTGCATCCCCGGGGCCCAAGACAGGGAGTGGCTCCAAGTAGCTGAGAGGCAGAAAGGCCGTATCAGGGCCTGTGGGACTCACCAGGGCTGTGGAGACCATAGCCAGTCCCCATGACAGGCCTGGGGCTAAGCCCAGGCAACCCCGGAAGTCATCGTCAGGGCAGCTGGTGGGCACCCAGCAGACAACACGTGGCCAGGAGTAGGTGAGAGTCATTCCCGAGGGGACCCTCCCGCTCCCAGGACACAGGGGTGGACAGGGCACCCCAGCCTGCCTGAGTCTGGCCTCAGTTATGAGCGGGCAGCTGGACTGCAGAGGGCCACTGATTCCAGCCCCGTCCCCAGGGGCGGGCACAGAACAAACACAGGGGAACTGGGGCAGCAGGGGCCTGGGGGAGTAGGTGGGGCCTGAATGGGTGGGGCCTGAGAGTGGGTGGGGCCTGAATGGGTGGGCCTGAGAGTGGGTGGGGCCTGAATGGGTGGGCCTCTGCAGGGAAGGCTAGGAGGCTATTAATCATCGCCCTGTGCACACACCCAACACTCACTGACCTCACCAACACTCAGGCAATTCCACAAGGCTCCAGAAGGAAGCGTCCACTTCACACCTGGATTCCGGATGAGCAGAGGTGGTGGGTGCAGACCTGACTTTAATCCTGCCCCACCACTCCACAGAGCAGCCTGCGGCCTCAGTTTCCCCATCCTGAACACGAGGACAACCCTGCCTGGCCTCCCAGAGCTGAGAAGAGAGCCTGAGCATGGCCCCCAGCATCACTAGGGCTAAACTGCATGTCGTTGGGCAGGCCCTGAGCCTCTCTGAGCTCACACGCTAGACCTGACCAGGCACACCGCCCACCTCCGAGGGTGTATAAAGAATGAGTTTTGGGCTGGGTGTGGTGGTTCACGCCTGTAATCCCAGCACTTTGGGAGGCCGAGGCAGGCAGATCACGAGGTCAGGAGAGCAAGACCATCCTGGCTAACCCAGTGAAACCCCATCTCCACTAAAAAAAAAAAAAATACAAAAAATTAGCCGGGCATGGTGGCACATGCCTGTAATCCCAGCGACTTAAGAGGCTGAAGCAGGAGAATTGCTTGAATCCGGGAGGCAGAGGTTGCAATGAGCAGAGATGGCACCACTGCACTCCAGCTTGGGCGACAGAGCGAGACTCCGTCTCAAAAAAAAAAAAACGGTGGCATGAGGCACACAGTCAGCGTCCCGTGGAGTTCGCTGGTATGGTTATCACATCCCCGGGAGCAGCGCCTCCACCCTCCAACCTCGAGGTTTTGTGGAAAAATCTGGGTCCGAGCTTTATTTCTTAAATATTCCTCTCTGCCCAGCACGTGCATGCAGCCTGCTCTGGCTGGGTGAGCGGATGTCAATCAAGGTGCTGAGCATCCCCAGGGCACCGCTCAGCCCCAGCCAAAGTCCTGGCCGGTCATCTGGTAGAACTTGAGGTTGAAGGGCCGGTAGAACTCCTGCAGGCGCCGGACCACGGCTGCGGGCACACGCGGGTGTGGCCGGCCCTTGGACTTGCCCAGGCAGCGGGGACGGCTGCCACCCTGGGCCTTCTTGAGGCAGGGGAAGCCCTTGGTGGCGTTGAAGTAGAAGTGCTTGTCCGTGACGACCCGTTTCAGGCCCAGGAAGTCCTGCACGCGACCGACCTCTCCGGCCGGGTCGCTGACCAGACGCTCCCCGCTGACAAACAGGAAGTGGGACAGGGGGAAGTATTGCAGCCAGTGGTCCAGGTGCTGAGCGTACAGGCCGATGCGGACGGCGCTCCAGGCCGTGTCCACAGGGCCCAGGCCGTGGCGGAAGGCCAGGGCGCGGAAGCTGGGCAGGCCCGGGGTCTTGGAGAGCGTCTGGGCGTAGTCGGAGATGGCCCGGGTCACGGGGTTCCTCACCACCACAATCAGCTTCATGTCCCGGGACATGGCGTGGATGCGGCGGGGGGCCTCCCGCGTCACGAAGTAGCTGGGGGTCTTCTCCATGGTGATCTGCCCATCCAGGGTTCGGGGCATCAGACTCCTGCGGGATGGGTGCAAAGAGAAGGGGGTCTGAGCCTACCCAGCTCTAGACCGACCCCTAGGGGCCCGGGACCAAGGCCCCCTTACGCCCCGGAAGCCCAGGCCTCCAAGGTGGGCAAGCCTTCCTCTCTGCTCGGGCCCACCCCTCCTAACCTGTGCGACTGGGCAGCCTGGAACATGGACTGTGAGGGTGCTCAGCCCAGCACCGGCCTGCAGCGGGGCCTGTTCCGCCGGCCTGCCCTAGCTGCTGCTGCACTGAGGATAAGAGGATGATGGTCGCTGGCGGGAAGGCACAACATGCTCCTCACCACCCACATATCTTCCTTGTGCAGTCCCTGCCATCCTCGCTTCCAGAGCCTGCTCCCTCCCACTGGACGCACACTTTCCCGGAACTAGGCTGCCCCTAACTCCTTTCTCATCCCAGACCAAGTACCCCGAGGCCCGCCCGCCTGGATCACTCGAGGTCACCCTTTCACTTGGTGGTTGACAGCATCCCCTACATCAGCCCTGCACCAGTTATTGACAGTGTCCTCAACACAAAGCAGCCCTCCCTGCTCCCTCCCTCCCCTGATGTAATTATATCTCTTCCATCTTTCTTTATATTTTGAGACAGAGTCTTGCTCTGCCACCCAGGCTGGAGTGTGGTGGCGCGATCTCGGCTCACTGCAACCTCTGCCTCCTGGGTTCAAGCGATTTTCCTGCCTCAGCCCCCAGAGTAGCTGGGATTACAGGCGCCCGTCACCACACCCAGGTAATTTTTGTATTTTTAGTAGAGACAGGGTTTCGCCATGTTGGCCAGGCTGGTGGAGATCAGGTGAGAACTCCTGATCTCAGGTGATCTGCCCGCCTTGGCTTCCCAAAGTGCTGGAATTACAGGGGTGAGCCACTGCAGCTGGCCTCTCTCCCCACCTTTAATTGTAGCCCTATGAATTCTCATCAACCTGGGTCCAGACTCAGGAGGCCAAAAAGTCACCAACAGAGCCCAGCACATGTGAGGAAAGTCAGAGACGTGGTGGTGCCAGCCTGAAGATCCTTCCCAAGACTCTGGGCCACTGTGGCCCCCCAGATCTTGCAGGTTGCCAGGTTGCCAGGCCAGGGAGGGGGCCTTTCTGAGATTCTCCTCATTCTGACACAGGGGAGGAGGGCACTGACCCAGTCCCAAGGTCCCAGGGGAATCGGCCAACCGCAGCCCAGAACTGTCCCACCTGAGCAGAGAGCCCATCCTGGGTGCCCAGCCCAGGCAGGCCCAGGCACCCCCAGCAGTGCCCCGGGCAGCACCTGCCAGCCAGGTAGTGCAGGGTGAGGTCGGGCAGGGCAGGGCGCGGCAGGTCAGCTGAGCAAACAGCTCTGAGGGAGAGCTGGGGAGGGCTGGGAACTAGGTCGATAGAAACAGGAACTATGTTAGGGAGGGGATGCCCTGCTGGTCATGCCCAGCCCTGCCTCCTGCCCTCTGAGGGGGCTTCCCCCACCCCTGCTGACAGCCCCAGGACCAGCCCCTGCCAGGAGGCTGCCTTGCCAGGAGTGACCGCCCCAGACTCCAGCCTCTGGGAGGCAGGTCCTGAGTTCCCTTTTCCTGCTCAGACCCCCAGGGAAACGCAGGCTGGGCCAGAGGCAGCTGCACAGATCCCAGTGCGGAGAGCGCTGGAGGTAGGAGGGAGGATGTGTGAGGACAACAGCGGGAGAGAATCCAGGCTTCCCCCACAACACCCACCAAGAGCGGGGCAGAGCGGGGGTGGGCGGCACGGGAGCCTTCCCGCCCCGCAGAACCAGGCCCTGGGCAGAGCTGGCCTACAGTCGTCACCCGACAAGTCCTCCTCCATCTTGGTGACAGAAGGAGCTGGGCCTCCCTCCACCCACTCGCTGCCACTTCAGAAGCAGCCACAGGGAGACTGGGAGGGGCAGGGGTGCTGGAGGTAAGCGTGGGGCTCAGCCCTCCCTCTTCCCACTCTTGGGGGCTGCCTCCTTCCAGCCTACCTGGAAGGGCGGTGTTGGTCCCAGAGCCCCTGCACTCCCCGCCCCACCTCTCACAGCTGCAGCTTGCATGGGAACCGCACCCAGCGTCCCAGGGACAAACACAGAGGCCTTAGATGGTAGCAGTACCAAGGTCTGAGGCCTGGCAGCTCAGGGGCACCCCTGTCCCTGAAAGGAGGTCATGAGAAGGGGAGGCACCCCCACCCCCCGCCACAACCACCACGGGACCGCGCTGACGATGCCCACAGAGAGAAACCAGGCCGGTGCTGGGAGACGACAGACCCCAGGCCTCATCCGAAGTCACTGCCTGCCTTTCCCCTCGGCCCTTCCCTCCTGTCTGGACGTTCTTGACCCCAAGCACCAAGCGAGACCAGAAGCCCACCCCTTTCCTTTCCCAGAAGGCACACCAGTGACTCTGAATATCCTCTTCCCGCCTGCTGGAGGGACCAGCACCAAAACAGGAATATTCGCCCTGCCAGGCCTCCTCTCCAAAGAGTCAGAGAGAGCTCCGAAGGGGGATGGAACTCCCGGACCCCCTGCCGTGGAAGGGCGGTGGGAACACAGAGAGGCGGCAAGGGCTTTCCAGGCCCCCTCTTGCACAAACCAGCTCAGAGATCAGAGATCTTTGGGATCAATTACTTTCCCTCCCCAGGCATCTGAAGCCTGTCCTAGCCCGGGTGTGGATGAGATGGGAGAGACGGGGGAGGAGGGAGAGGAGCAGGACTGGACCTGGGTGTGACAAACATCTGACAAGTTGCTATGAGGACCCTCCCTTCCTGCGGAGCCCACCTCATCTGGTGTGCATTTCCCTGTGGCTTTCATCCAGCCCCGGGCAAGCCTCCCTCCTCCGTCTCAGCCTCCCTCCTCCTGCCCCACACCTCGGGTCTGAGACTCACAAATGCCAAAAGGGCCTGGCAGATGCCAAAGTCAGAAAGTGCAGGGGGACTGCATCCCCCACAGGAGCCCAGGTCCTTCCCTGCTACATACTCAGACCCCACTCCGTGCACCCACTGCTCTTGCAAACCAGGAACTAAGGGGTTCCCCTACCCACCCTGCTCCTTGCTTTTCTTTTGTTTTGTTTGTTTCTGAGACAGAGCTGCACTCCAGCTGACTCCTGTCTCCAAGGCTGGAGTGCAGTGGCGCTATCTCAGGTCACTACAACCTCTGCCTCCCGGCTTCAAGCGATTCTCCTGCCTCAGCCTCCCAAGTAGCTGGGACTACAGGCACCCACCACCATGCCTGGCTAATTTTTGTATTTTTAGTAGAGATGGGGTTTCACAACATTAGCCAGGCTGGTCTCAAACTCCTGACCTCAGGTAATCCACCTGCCTCAGCCTCCCAAATTGCTGGGATTACAGGCATGAGCCACTGTGCCCGACCCTCCTCTTGCTTTTCTAAAAGGTTACGGTCAAAGTACAGCCCCCATTTGCCCCCAGACAGGGCACCCTTCGCAGACGGAGACCTTGGGGAGTCTGCGTGAACCCCGCACCTGGCAGACACAGGTGCTTCACTAGTGAGTGAACAGCCAAGCATGTGCTGAGCTTGGGGGCACTTGTGAGCTACAGTCCCCAAGTGGGAGGCCCCTCAAGAGCCTGGATGAGCTGACTGAGGTGGAGAGGTGGGAAGGAAGGCCTATGGCCAAAGTCAACCCAGGACCTACTTGCCGAGGTCACAGGAAGGCGAGGTCACCACCTGGAACTAGGTCAGTCACAGCCCAGTGGGAGCAGTGGCCCAGAGACTCAACTGGGGGCCCTGGCTACTCCTCTCTGCTCGCCTCCCCACAGCCAGCACCCAGAACAGAGCCTGCAGGCACTGGGGGCCCAGCCCAGGATCTGAAGAGCAGACAATGTGGCCTTGCGGTTGGCCAAGGAAACTGAGACAGGGTGAGAACTTTCAGAGGCTCACTGCAGGCTCGTAGCAGGCTGAAAGGACAGAGGCACAGGCACCTAGGGGCACACCAGCCCCACGTGGCCATGCCCCCTCAGACAGCACAAGGACGCTGTAGTCCGGAAGCTCAGCGGGCCCAGCTCTACTGGCTCTGCACTGCCCAGTGAGGGGTCAGCACGGTTGGTCCAAGGGAAAACCCCAGAGGCCACAGGACCTGACCCTTGGAATTCTCCATACCCACCCCTTCCCCTTCTCAAACACGAGGAAGTCAAGAGTCTACCGGAGCAGTCACCCTTCTGTACCCCCGCTCCAGCCCCGGGCATGTCAGCGTCCCTGGAACCCTACCCCCAGGGCTAAGGAGCTGACCCCCAGGCTGGGCCTGGCTTGGCTGCCTCTCATCCTCCCCAGACTGATCCCCCAGGGCTGGACACATGCCCAGGGCAGGCCTGGACTGGCCTCAGGAGCCTGGGCTCTTCCAGAACCCTCTAGGGCTAAACCCAACCCTAGCTTCCCCTGTGGCTCCTCACAGCCCACCTCAGATCCCACCCCAGTCTCTTGTCAAAGCTCGTGGGGTCAGGGGTGGCTCTGAAGTGTTTACTCCACTTAACTGCACATCCTCAACCCAAAGCCCCTTCTCCCCTTCTCCCTCCCGCCCCTCCGCTCCTCCCCAACTTCTAGCTTGGCAGCCCCTCCTCCCCTCCTCCCTGCAGCAGGGATTAGGGATGCATTCTGACCCCTGCCTGCCGTCAGGGGAGTGAGGTCTCTCCCTGGAGCCTGAGCTGAGGATGCCTGATTCAGCCAGGTGAGCCCCGGGATGGACTCCACGTCCCTCAGCCACCACCTGACTTCCCCAGCACCCCACGCTGGCACCAGCCCTTCAGATCTCAGAAGCGAGCCCCTCTCCTCTCACAGAGCCCCTCCCTGCCTACCCTCCAAACCCAAGAGTAGTTTTAGTACAAAAGGCAAAGTTAACAAATAGGGGTAGGTGTGAGGGGAGGAAGAGGATCAGAGGATCAGGAACGGAGAAACTGGGGCACCTGGAGAATTGTCTGGGTCCTGCCGCCTCAACTGACTCCCCAGCTGGCGTTGGGCAGGGTCCTCTCAGCAGGGGCTCGGTCCAAGCTTGGGGATGAGCAGCCCCCAGCGCGGGCTGCTTCAGCTGGGGCTGCGCGCTCCCCACATTCCACTGCCACACCCCATGTCCATCATGGGTAGAGGCAGGACAGCCACAGAGCCCCATGCATGGGGCTGGACTCACCCTGGGCACTCCCCGAAAGGCAGTCTCCTCCTTTCCAAAGCCCGGACTTTCTCCGGACTCCCAGGACCACCAAGAAGGATTCCATTGCCCAGACTCGGGGATCTTGAGGAGGAAGGACGCTTTCTAGGTGGCTGCCTGGAACCTAGGCCCCTTTCTACGGTACCTGGCCAGCGGTCAGAGAGTCACACCTCCTTGCCCAGAGTGACAGGGCGAGAGAGGCATTTCTAACACTGCCAGGTAGTCCCACGGGCTGGAAATGACCTCCGGGCTGGGATGGCACCGCCTCCCCCAGTCCTGCTGGGTCCCTCAGCAGAGCGAATGGAACCAGAGCTTTCCCCAAAGTTTTCAAAGTTTCAGGGAATCCTAGCTGGGTATCATTCCTTCTTCCGGAGCCGCGACCCCAGGTCAGGCCTGGGCCCCCCACAGGGCGGTCCCAACCCCACTGCCCGGAAACCTCGCCCCGCTGCCCCCTGGGGCGCACGATGCCCTCCCCGGGAAGGCGCCGGTCAGGGCGGACAGGCCAGGGTGCTCACCGGTACCAGGCGAGGCCGCGCTCGTAGCACCTGTCAAAGAAGTGGGGCTCAGAGCCGAGCGCGCGGACGTCGGGGTGCAGCCGCAGGAACTCCAGCAGGGCGCGCGTGCCGCCCTTCTTCACGCCCACGATGAGCGCCTGCGGGAAGCGCCGGCGGCCGGGACCGCTGGCCACGGGCAGGTCAGGTGCTCCCGGGCGGCGGACCGAGCTGGACGGCTCAGAGGGCGTGGGGGCCGGTGCGGGGGCGCGGGCGGCCGGCAGGCAGCGGCCGGGGAGGACGCGGAGGCAGTAGGCGCCCAGCACGAGGGCCATGAGCAGCAGCGGCGCGCGGGACGCCCGCAGAGCGGCCCCTTGCCCGGCCCCGCCGCCCAGGCCGCTGCTACCTGCCATGGGGTCGCGCCACTCCCAAGCCCGGGAGCGGGGGCGGCAGGCGGGCGCGCATCTCGGCCCGCGTGCCCCCCAGCCCGTGGGTGCCTGGCTTCTGCTCTGCGCTCCGCGGTCCCGCAGCCTGGGAGCGGGCGCGAGGCGGGGCCGGGGCCAGGGGCGGAGTCGGGACGCCCTCCTCCGTCTCCGTTCCCTTCCCCTCCTCCCCACTCCCCCTCCGAGGCCATTGCCTGGGCTGGGACCCGCGGGCAACCGCCACCACCCGGGCGCGACTCGAACTGCTGGGACCACCAGGATGCTCCTGCTCCGAAATCCCGGGCCCCGGCTCGCTTGACTCCGGCGTCTTCACCCCTGCGCGGGGAGGATGCGGCGGCGGTGGCGGTTCGGGACGCAGGGCAGGGACAGGGCGGCGCGCGGGCCTGGGGACCCTCTGTTTGAAGGCCGATTCCCTCCTCCGCCCCAACTCGGGGACGTGCGCTGCAGGTGCATAGGCCAAGCCTTGGCCTGAGGGAGCCGGAGCCTCATCGCCGGGCCAAGGGGACCGAGGAAGCGCGTCGATTCCGGCACTCGACCTGCGATGGGAGGAGGAGGCCGGGCCAGCACCCTAGTATGCAGAGAGGGGTCCCAGAACGTGTGGGGGGAGTCTGCGGCCGGCAATGGCGTGCGTCCTGCACTCCCAGCTGACAGTCAGCCTTGCCACACATCGGGGTCACAGCCTGGCGGCTGAGAGGTCAAGTCACCTCTGGTTACTGTTTTAGAATGGAGGAAACAGGCTCAGAGTAAACAGGCTTCCCTCCCAGGGGCCCAGTGGTGAACTGAATTCAGGCCTGAGACATACTCTGTCTACTAAGTCACCCCATCTGCCCAGCCTTAGTCCACCTGGCACTCCCCTGAGACATCAGTGATGCATTTCGGAAGGTGGCAAAGTGGACCCCACTGGAGGTGCGAAGGACTCAGGGAGCCCTGTGCTGGGGAAGAGAAGAAGCTCAGGACCTCCTCAGGGGCTGCCTCTGAGGGGCGTGAGATTCAGGGGCCTCCCGGCTGGGATCTGTGGGGCGCTGGACACTGTGGGAACTCCACACCCCCAACGCCCAGCAACAGCCTGCAGGGAAGGCAGGGGAGGCGAGCCAGGCTCAGAGAGGGCAAGCAACTTGCGCCATTCCAAGGCAAAGGTGGCATGAGACCCGGGTCCTCCCTCCGCTTCTGCCTCAGACTTCCTGGCCACAGGGCTGGCGCCAGGCAGGCACAGGCTCCTCGAAGAGGCCCAGCCTCTTCCCACCCAAGGGCTTGCAGCCCCTGTCCTGGACTCTGCTCATTAATGAGATGTTCTGGCCCTGATGGCATCTGGACAAGTCCCAGTGGCCGGGCTGCCTCAAGGGGTAGAGGGCCTCCACCACCCACGGACATTCCGGAGCTCCTACCCAGCAGCAGCCCTGGCCAGAGGGGGCCACACGGGGCTGACGGGGTGAAGACAACTGACCAGTCCCCCAGCCCAGGCCCCAGACATGCAGGCTGCACCTGCTCATCTGCGCAAGCCTCCCCAGCAGCCCTGTGGGCGGGCAGCGGGCACGCTGTGAGGAGAGCATGCTGGCTCACGCTGGGTCACAGGAAGTTCTTCTTCTGGTCTAGCTTGAAATGGCATTGTTCCCGACCAGCTGGTTCGGGGTGGGGGCGGGGGGTCCCACCCTGCAGCACCCACCCCACGGTTTCAGCCATCCCCACGGTCTCAACAGTCCCCACGGTCTCAGCCGTCCCCACGGTCTCAGCAGCCCCTACGGTCTCAGCCGTCCCCAGGGTCTCAGCCGTCCCCACAGTCTCAGCAGCCCCCACGGCCTCAGGAATCCCCACAGTCTCAGCAGCCCTCACAGTCTCAACAGTCGCCACGGTCTCAGCCGTCCCCACGGTCTCAACAGTCCCCATGGTCTCAGCCATCCCCACAGTCTC
>NC_045450.1:1064782-1074742 GCF_002776525.5 Piliocolobus tephrosceles | reverse complement strand
ATGGTCTCAGCCATCCCCACAGTCTCAGCCGCCCCCACGGTCTCAGCCATCCCTACGGTCTCAGGAGTCCCCATGGTCTCAGCCGTCCCTACAGTCTCAGCCGTCCCCACGGTCTCAGCCGTCCCCATGGTCTCAGCCATCCCCACAGTCTCAGGAGTCCCCATGGTCTCAGCTATCCCCATGGTCTCAGCAGTCCCCACTCAGGATTTGAAATTCCAGCACTGGGTTCCTGGTGGCTCCTCCAGCCCCCTGCCCAGCCCAGTATGGTCATTTCCATCTCCTGGCCTTTCCGCTGCCGTCCCCCCGCTGGATGCTTCATCCTTAGTCCCTGCTGAGAGCAGAAGGACTTGTCAGGAGGAACTGACCAGCAGGATGTGGAATGGACTGGGGGCAGGGAGGGAGAGATGCAAGGACCAGGAGTCGGCTGAGAGGGTTCTCCTGGAAGCTGACCACTCCCTCCGTCTGGCACTCCACTGACAGTGGCTGCACACCTGGGGGCGCCCAGGATGGCAGCACTGGGGCTGTTTATTCAGTAGTGGATCCCCAGCACCTAACAGAGCCTGGCACGCAGTGGACACTCCATTAATGTCACTCAGTGGAAGGGTATGCGTGGGAGGAGAGGTCGGGACGTCTTTCTGGAGGTGACGGCCAGGTGAAGAGGAGGAGAACAGCATTCTATGCCAAGGAACCACGTGGTGAAGGCTCAGCCGCAGAGAGCCCCGGGCAGTAGATGAAGGGGTGGAGCTTAAGGCCCTGCAGGAACAGGGGCGGGGCTTAGAGTCTGGCCTGAGGCTGGTCCAGCCCCACCTCCTCCTCAGGCTCCCACCAGCTAAATTTCAAATATTTTGTACAGATGGGGTTCTCGCTTTGTTGCCCAGTCTTGAATTCCTGGCTTCAAGCAATGATTCTCTTTCTGTGCCACCAGACCCTTCTTTGTAAAATGAAGGCCTCAGTCATGACCCTCAAGAGTCTCTGAAGAGTAACAGCTTTATTGCGATGTAATTCACACACCATACAATCCAGCCATTTGCCGCGTGCAAATCAATGGTTTTCAGTATATTCATAGTTGTGCAATCGTCGCCACAATCAATTTTAGAACGTTTCCATCACCCCAAAAAGAAATCCTGTGTCCATTAGCAATGATGCCCTATTCTCCCCTTCCCCCAGCCCCTGGCAACCACGAATCTACTTTCTGTCTCTATGGGTTTGCCTGTTCTGGACATTTCATAGAAAGAGAATCATTGCTTGAAGCCAGGAGTTCAAGACTGGGCAACAAAGCGAGAACCCCATCTGTACAAAATATTTGAAATTTAGCCAGGCACAGTGGCGCACACTAGTAGTCCCAGTACTTTGGAAGGCTGAGGCAAGAGGTTCACTAGAGGCAAGGAATTCAAAACCAGCTTGGGCAACATAGGGAGTACCAATCTCTACAGAAAATTTCCAAACTAGTCAAGTGTGATGGTATGCACCTGTAGTTCCAGCTTACTCAGCAGGCTGAGGTGGGAGGATCGCTCGAGCCCAGGAGTTCGAGGCTGCAGTGAGCCATGATCATATCACTGCATTCCAGCCTGGGCAACAGAGTGAGATCCCACCCCTAAAAAAAAAAGAAAGAAAGAAAGAAATATGGCCAGGCGCAGTGGCTCATGCCTGTAATCCCAGCACTTTGGGAGGCCAAGACGGGTGGATCACTTGAGGTCAGGAGTTCGAGACCAGCCTGGCCAACATGGTGAAATCGTGTCTCTACCAAAAATACATAAATTAGCCAGGTGTGGGCCAGGCGCCATAGCTCATGCCTGTAATCCCAGCACTTTGGGAGGCCGAAGTGGGCAGATCACCTGAGGTTGGGAGTTCGAGACCAGCCTGAACAACATGGAGAAACCCTGTCTCTACTAAAAATACAAAAAATTAGCCGGGTGTGGTGGTGCACGCCTGTAGTCTCAGCTACTTGCGAGGCTGAGGAAGGAGAATGGCTTGAACCTGGGAGGCAGAGGTTATGGTGAGCTGAGATCCCCCGATTGCACTCCAGCCTGGGAAATAAGAGCACAACTCCGTCTCAAATAATAATAATAATAATAATAATAATAATAATAATAATAATAAATTAGCCAGGTGTGGTGGTACACACCTGTAATCCAAGCTGCTCGGGAGGCTGAGGCACAAGAATCCCTCGAACCTGGGAGGCAGAGGTTGCAGTGAGCTGAAATTGCACCATCGCACTCCAGCCGGGGAGACAGAGTGAGACCCCATCTCTAAAGAGAAAAAAAAAAAAGAAAGAGAATCATACAATGTTCGTCTTTTTGTGTCTGGCGTCTCTCACTCAGCATGTTCTCCAGGTTCATCCACATTGTGGCATGTGCCAGTGCCTCATTCCTCTTCACGGCTGAGTACTGCTCCATGGTATGGACGGACCACCTTTGGCTGATTCCCTCATTCGTTGATGGATATCTAGGTTGTTTCCACTGTGGGGTTCTTATGAATAACGCTGCCATGAACATTCAGGTATGCAGTTTTGATGGACAGATGTTTCATGTCTCTAGGGAATAGACCTAGGAGCGGAATTGCTCAACCATATGGTGACTCTGTGTTGAGTGCCTTATGAGGGTTAAATCTGATAATTTCAGGAACTTCTCCATGCTCCTCTCACACACAGTAACTTCTTTCCCTCTGCCCCAGGACACCTGAGCAACCAGACTGTAGGGACAAAGGGTGGGGGCTGTCCCCGCACCCTGAGAGGGTCCCTCGCCTCCTGCTCTCTGTCTGAATGTCCTCCTCTGCCAAGAAACAGACATCAACAAGCTCCGTCTGCCTAGCCGGACCTCCCAAGGTCCCAGGGGTTTTGAGGGTCCACACTGCCCGAGCTCATCTTGACCCCTGTATAAGCCAGACAGCCAGGAGGGTCAGACTAGGAGGGGATGGAGAGGGGAGGAGGCCGGGAGTCCTGGGGAGCAAGGCCGGGCTGGGAGGAAGGCCCTGCCCTGCCTCAGATCCAGGATGTAGCGTCCTGGCTACATCTGTGCCCCTTTCACAGTCTGTAACTATTTCTTTGTGGGTGATTTTGATCTCCGTCTCCACCTACCCATGACCTGTACAAGGGCAGAGACAGGGTCAGTCTTCATCCCTTTTGTGGCTCCACGCCTGACCAGGGTGACAGCTCATGTTTGTTGAGCGACTGTGTGTGTGTGTGTGTCCCTCCCCGACACCCCTCTCCACCTCTTTCCCTGTCTGTCCCCTCCCCAGGGTGCGACTGTGTGTGTGTGTGTGTGTGTGTGTGTGTGTGTGTGTGTGTCCCTCCCCGAAACCCCCTCCACCTCTTTCCCTGTCTGTCCCCTCCCCAGGGTGGGCACCCCCCGCCTGGGCCCTCACAGGCAAGGGCAGGGCCTGTGAGCCTCGGCCCCACTCTGGAAAGTGACTAGCGGCCTCGTCCTCCACCAGGGCCAGCTGGGGTAGATTTCACACAGCGAGGAGGCGCTCCAGGAACTCCCTCCCGGAGAACCACACCCTTCATCCCTGAGACCCTGCGCCTCTGAGCCTGAGACTCTGCGCCTCCTGTCAGGATTCCTGGGAGGGGAGCGAGGGGAGGGGGCTGCAGCCAGAGGGCCGGCCCAGCTGTCCTTGATTTGTGTGGGGTTTTTCCACTTCAGATGCCTGATTTGCCCGAGCTCACAAAGGATGTGGTTCCCTCCCAGGGAGGGGCCCGTCAGAGAGGCCAGCCCCCCATCCTACCCTTCCCAAGGGCCCGCTGTTCCCAGATCAGCCGGGTGGGGACCGAGGCAGGCCAGGAGCCCCTTGCTAGGATGGGGCAAGGCTAACAGCAAGGGCCATAGGGGCTTTCAAGGCTGGTTCAAAGCCCGCTCTGTGGCTGGGCATCGTGGCTCACGCTTGTAATTCCAGCATTTTGGGAAGTTGAGGTGGGAGGATCACTTGAGCCCAGGAGTTTGACACCTGCTTGGGCAACATAGGGAGATCCCATCTCTACAAAAAAACTGTTTCAATTGGCCAGGCATGGTGGTGCACACCTGTGGTCCCAGCTACTAAGGAGGCTGAGGTGGGAGGATCTCTTGAGCCCAGGAGGTCAAGGCTGCAGTGAACTATGACTGCACCACTGCACTCCAGCCTAGGCCCAATCTTGAAAAGAAAAAAAAAAAGCCAACTCGGCCCCTTTCTAGCAGGTGACCTTAGCAGGAATCCAGGCCCTGTGATCCCGTCATCCTCACTTCCCTACTGTATTAAAGTTGGCACTCGCCCCCACCTCCCTGAGTACCCAGTTCCTAAGTGCTTGGTGAATGTTCTTTATGATAAGGAACCAGAGAACGTGCGGCAGTGGCCACAGAAGAAGGGGTGCCCAGAAGCTGCTCCCACCCTGGGGGACCTGAGGACCTACCTCATAATTCCGTCTTCCCTGCAGACAAGGCTGGAGCGGAAAGGCACCACTGGCCTCATGGTGGCAAGCAGGCCTGGCTTGCTGAACCCAGGATCTTGTTCCTGGTGACCCAGGGACACTGTGACAGAGAACGGTTGTGGGGCTTCCCAGGATTTGCCAAGGCAGACCAGATTCCCAGCGTCGGGAAGCACGGTTCCCCACTGTCTTAAGTCCCATGCCTGCTGGGAGCCTGCCTGGGGCTGCAAGGTTTGCCAGAGGAGCCAGACCCTCTCCTGCAGAGGGGTGGCACCCAGCCTACTTCCAGCCACCCTCACTCCTCTCCGTCGGGTCTTCCTGATGGAATCAACATAGAGAGAAGGCGACTTGCGGCTATTTCCTGTTCTCTCCCGGACCCCCATGAATAACTGGGCCCTGCAAATTGCCTCTTGCCCACCAGCCTGGCCCAGCTCAGTGTATAACAATGTAGCAATCCAGCTGGGCGCAGTGGCTCACACCTGTAATCCCAGCACTTTGGGAGGCCAAGGTGGGCGATCATCTGAGGTCGGGAGTTCAAGACCAACCTGGCCAACATGGCAAAACCCTGTCTCTACTAAAAATACAAAAATTAGCTGGGCGCAGTGGCTCATGCCTGTAATCCCAGCCCTTTGGGAGGCTGAGGCAGGAGAATTGCTTGAACCTGGGAGACAGAAGTTGCAGTGAGCCAAGATCGCGCCACTGCACTCCGGCCTGGGTGACAGAGCTAGATTCTGTCTCCAAAAAAAAAAAAAAAAAAGTAGCAATCCTTCTTCCAGGCCGGTAGTCCCATTTCTGCCTCTCTCTCCAGGATGGATCTGAACAGGACGAGAGGAGGGTCCCACAGAAACAGGGCTCTCCATGCCCTCCCCCAGCCCCACCTCCTCCGGTTTCATAGCCCTAAGCCAGGCCTTTGGGCATGGGAGTCTCCCGGCCCTGTGGGAAGGACAGAGCAGCATTCAATCAGCCCCAAGTGAGTCCCCTGTGGCCGGGTCTGTCCAGCCATGCCCTGTCGATGGTCTCCACGGACTGGAAGCACCAGGAGCATGTTCGTCAGGAGTAAAGGGGCTGGACACAGGCCCAGGAGTCCCATGAGCTGCACAGGGCATAGGATTCTGTGTGCCTGTCTGTGGACCCTGCATGAGTGTGCACATCTTCTATGAGTATGCACGTGGGCACAAGTGGAGCGGGGCTCAGAGGCCTGCAGCCAGGCCCCAGTCACCTTCACACAGTGTGGAAAGCCCCAAGTGACACCCTACACCACTTTGAGAACCTGTAAGCCCCGTTTGTTTTTTTTTTTTTTTTGAGACGGAGTCTCACTCTGTCACCAGGCTGGAGTGTACTGGCACGATCTCTGCTCACTGCAACCTCCGCCACCCAGGTTCACACCATTCTCCTGCCTCAGCCTCTGGAGTAGCTGGGACTACAGGCGCTCGCCACTGCGCCCGGCTAATTTTTTTGTATTTTTAGTAGAGATGGGGTTTCACTGTGTTCGCCAGGATGGTCTCGATCTCCTGACCTTGTGATCCGCCCGCCTCGGCCTCGCAAAGTGCTGGGATTACAGGCGTGAGCTGCCCCGCCTGGCTGCCTGTAAACCCCTTCTGAAGAGCAAGTCCCCCTGCCCAGCAGACAGGATTCCCAGCAAGGGCGCCTCCATTTGCCCTACTTCCAGGGGCAGCGCCTCAACCCCATAGTGGACCAGACAGGCCAGCAGCCAGAGTCTTACTCGGCTCAATGCCCCGGAGGACCCAGAACCTGCAGCCAGGCCAAGCGAGTGCTCTAAATTCCTCTTCCCAACCCCAACCCTGCCGTGCCCCTCCTAGGCTTCAGAGCCTTCAAACTCAACCCCTCCCCGCCCCCCCATCCCTCCCCTCCCCTTCCATCCCTCATCTCCCAGGCTGGTCACTGCTGTCCTCTCTCTGAATCCAGTTGCCCTCCCTCCCCTTAGACCTGGATACACACCAGGAGCTGGGGCCCAGCAAAGAATCACACTCCGAGAGAGACTTGGAGACCAAAAAGGCCCTGGAGTTGAGGTGGAAGGGGAAGCCCAGGGCCAGCAGGCCTAGTCCATGGCTGGGAGCAGACCCCAGGGGCCCTGGCACCCAGCCCACCTGGCTCTGGCCACCCTCTCCTCCCCATCTCCTGCATTGCAGCCACCAGACTCTTTGAAGCCTAGAGTAGCTTGTAAATGTCCTGGTTGGAGATGAAACTTGATAAGACAGGAAGTCACGGGCCGAACTGTGAATAACCTCCAAGGTTTTACAAGGAGACAGGGAGTGGGGGGCCGTGAGGGGTTGGAAGTGGAGAAGGCTTATCCACGGGTAACCCTGAGCCCATCCCCAGCCGCCTCCCGGCCTGTCTGTCACTGAAGCCCCACCAACCTTCTTCCCAGGGCTTCTTACCCCAAGCTCCGTTAACCACAGCCTTAGTGCCCAGGGCCTGGAAAGGGTGATAGGTGGCTTGAGGACCCTGCATTCCCCAGACCACCGACACACCCATGCAGATGTGGGGTACACATCTGGCACCCCTCCTAAGATTGTGCAACCCTGCAGGGGAGCGGGCAGGAGGAGGTGTAGTGGATGAACATTTTTTTATCTGCTGCTACTGTATGCAGCACCCCAAGGGCTCGGCGTTTAAGAAAGAGAATGAAGCCGGGCACGGTGGCTCACACCTGTAATCACGAGGTCAGGAGATCAAGACCATCCTGCCTAACACGGTGAAACCCTGTCTAAAAATGAACCAGCCATGGTGGTGGGTGCCTGTAGTCCCAGCTACTCAGGAGGCTAAGGCAGCAGAATGGCGTGAACCTGGCAGACGGAGCTTGCAGTGAGCTGAGATCGCGCCACTGCACTCCAGCCTAGGGGATAGAGACTCCCCCCTGGGGGACAGAGACTCCATCTCAAAAAAGAAAAAGAAAAAAGAAAGAAGAAAGAGAATGAGGGCCAGACATGGTGGCTCACACCTGCAATCCCAGCACTTTGGGAGGCCAACTACTGCACCTGGCCCAAATAAACTAGATTCTAAACCAGGCTATCACAGTACTGAAAGTGAGGAATGACTGAGCCTCGGGCTGGGGAGATGGTATTGGTGACAGAGAAAAGGAGACATTTAAAATGTATCTGGGGCTGGGTGTGGTGGCTCATACCTGTAATCACAGCACTTTGGGAGGCTGAGGCAGGTGGATCATTAGGGTCAGCAGTTCAAGACCAGCTTGGTCAACATGGCAAAACTCTTCTCTACTAAAAATACAAACAAAAAAAAATTAGCTGCATATAGTGGTGCATGCTTGTAATCCCAGCTACTTGAGAGGCTGAGGCAGAATAATCACTTGAACCTGGGAGGCAGAGGTTGCAGTGAGCCGAGATTATGCCACTGCACTCCACCACGGGCAAAAGAGCAAGATTCTGTCTCAAAAAAAACCAAAAAACAAACAAAAAAAAGGCTGGGCGTGGTGGTGCACACCTGTAATCTCAGCACTTTGGGAGGCTAAGGCAGGCAGATTAAGAGGTCAGGAGATTGAGACCATCCTGGCCAACATGGTGAAACCCTGTCTCTACTAAAAATACAAAAATTAGCCGGCATGGTGGCGGGCGCCTATAGTCCCAGCTACTCAGAAGGCCGAGGCAGGAGAATTGCTTGAAGCCAGGAGGCAGAGGCTGCAGTGAGCCAAGATCGCACCACTGTACTCCAGCCTGGTGACAGAGCAAGACTATCTCAAAAAAAAAAAAAAAAAAGAATGAGATGAAGGTACTATGGTCGATGGCTTTGAGGAGCTCCTTGACCTGGGATGGGTGAGGCCCACAAGAGGATAACAGGGGCCCAGTCTATGCATGTACAGAGGAGGCCCACCCAGGGCCCCTGCTGTGGGGGAAGGAGAGGACCACTGGGGCCGAGCCCCCAAAAAAAGCTTCTAGAAGGATTGACACGTGTGGAGGGGATGCAAGGGCTGTGTTTCTAGAGTGGGGTCTGGTTTGCCTGGAGGTGCAGGTGAAAGGGTTTGGGTTCAGGTGATGTGGGCAATAAAAACAACATAATTGACTGGGCTGAGGAGCTCACACCTGCAATCCCAACGTTCTGGGAAGCTGAGGCGGGGGATCCCTTGAGCCCAGGAATTCAAGACCAGCCTGGGCAACAAAGCCAAGAGCACATCTCTACAAAAATTTGTTTTAAAAAATTAGCTGGGCGCAGTGGCTCAGGCCTGTAATCCCAGCACTTTGGGAGACCAAGGCAGGAGGGTCACTTGAGCCCAGGAGTTCCAGACTAGCCTGGACAACATGGCAAAACCCTGTCTCTACTAAAAATACAAAACTTAGCTGGGCGTGGTAGTACCCCTGTCGTCCTAGCTGGGAGGATTGCTTGAGTCCAGGAATTCAAGGCTGCAGTGATTCATGGCGGTGCCACTGCACTCCAGCCCAGGCAACAGAGAGACCCCCTTCTGGAGAAGAACCAACCAGGCCGGGCACGGTGGCTCAGGCCTGTAATCCCAGCACTTTGGGAGGTCGAGGCAGGCAGATCACGAGGTCAGCAGATCGAGACCATCCTGGCTAACACGGTGAAACCCCATTTCTATTAAAAATACAAAAAAAATTAGCCGGCCGTGGTGGTGGGCACCTGTAGTCCCAGCTACTCAGGAGGCAGGAGAATGGTGTGAACCCGCAAGGCAGAGGTTGCAGAGATCGCGCCACTGCACTCCAGCCTGGGCAGCAGTGCCAGACTCCATCTCAAAAAACAAAACAAAACAAAAACCCAAACTGTAATTATGATACACAACACCGATCTCATTTATGGCGTAGGAAATCAAGCTACAGAGGTGGGGTCAGCCTAGGTCAGAGCAGGCCAGGACTGTGGGAACCTTTGACAGAGAGACCCGGTCTGGTTATTATTTTGCGGAGACGGCTCTGGTGGGGGAAAGGCAGCTAGGAGCTGACTGGGTTGTGCGGGGGAGAGGTGGGTGGAGGAAAGAGGCCTGGGAGGTGGAACCCTAGGATCTGGCCCTGAGGGCGGGCCAGGTCTGGGCAGCCTGGGTCCTACGCAGCTGCCCTAGAGAAGGGGCTGGGGGCGTCCTGCCTCCACCTGCACCCCCAACCACGCCTGCCGTTCCCCGCCGGCCGCGCCGCCCCCGCCCCAGCCTCTGTCCTCCGGTGACCCTGGAAGGGGCACCCGTGGCTGCGACTGCACTCCCTGTAGCGGTAACTTCCTGAAGCCCAGCAAACTCCCTGCAGCTGCCCCTGGCACCCTCGGACGACCAGAAGCCTCGACCTGGCTCCCTGGCACCGGCCCAAGGACGGGCGTGGCCGAGGGGGCTTCTCCGCGCGGTGGGCTCGCCGCCTCCGCTGCGGCCCCCGCGGCCACCCGGAGAACTGCAACGCCGGCCCGCCCCGGCGCCTGCGCACTCAGAACTCCCCGGCCCGGCAGCACGGAGCGAGCGCGCCCCCTGCTGGTCAGTCCCGGGCCCGGGCCGGGGATGCCGCCTCAAGGGCAGGGACTTGCACGGGCCCGCGGTGCCTTCGCCACCTCCCACCTGCCGGCCCGTCCGCGGGTAGGCGGCTTCCTTTAGATGGAGAAAC
>NC_045450.1:1045384-1059782 GCF_002776525.5 Piliocolobus tephrosceles | reverse complement strand
TTTTTTTTTTTGAGACCAAGTCTTGCTCTGTAGCCCAAACTGGAGTGCAGTGGCCGGATCTCAGCTCACTGCAAGCTCCGCCTTTCGGGTTCACGCCATTCTCCTGCCTCAGCCTCCCGAGTAGCTGGGACTATAGGCGCCCGCCACCTCACCCGGCTAGTTTTTTGTATTTTTAGTAGAGACGGGGTTTCACCGTGTTAGCCAGGATGGTCTCGATCTGCTGACCTCATGATCTGCCCGTCTCGGCCTCCCAAAGTGCTGGGATTACAGGCTTGAGCCACCGCGCCCGGCCCACACCTCTCTTAACATGGATATTTGGATGAGCCTGGGGCCCTGGGATGCAGGCAGGAGGCACTACTCCCCAGCCCCCACCAGGATCACCACCCCTGCACTGCTGTGTCTGAGATCCCCAGGCACCAGCAGGCCTCCAGTCACCCAGCTACAGGCTGAGCCTGGTAGACAGCCCTGGGGACACAGCCCTGCACACGGGGGCCCAGTTTGCAGGTGAAGGCCAGTCTGCTCTTGGGCCTGAGTCCACTCTTGGGGACACGCTGGCTCCAGATGCAGAGCAGGGAGTGCTGGGAGACGGCAGAACAGCCCAGGCCCCTGCCTGGCGCCATGCCTGGGAAGTCCACTGCCCACTCAGCAGCTCCCTCCCTGCCACAGCAGAGCCACCTTCCACAGGGCCTGCCCGCAGAGCCCTTCCCAGAGCCACTGCTCCTCCTGCAGGGAGAAGCAGAAAGGGGCAGGTGTGGGCATAGAGGACCTGAACTGGCTGCCTGGAACAGTATTGGGAGCCCTGTGCACCCCCTGCCAGACTCACCATCACCAACTGACCCGGCATGGCAAGACAAGGAACCTGGTAAGAGGCCACTGGCGGCTGGCCACATGTGGCCTGGAGTGGCTCAGGTCCCCGGTGGCAGAGGACATAGGGCTTCTCCCAGCTGTGTGGCCTCAGACTAATCACCGCATTCTCTGAGTCCTCCTTGTCTTCCCAGAAGAATGAGGCTAAGGAGAGTACCTGCTGCACTGGGGTCAGTGGCTGCAGCGGGCCTGCTCTCACCTGCTGGACTAGGGGGTGGGCAGGCCACAGGCTGGGCTGGGATAGTGCCCGAGAGCCAATGGAGATGTTGGGTGGCCAGGGCAGCCCCAGAGCGGGCTCCACTTTAACCGGTGGCCAGAGTCAGACACACTGGGGTCCAGGTGTAAAAAAGTCAGGGCATGGGCTGGGCGCGGTGGCTCAAGCCTGTAATCCCAGCACCTTGGGAGGCCGAGACGGGCCGATCACGAGGTCAGGAGATCGAGACCATCCTGGCGAACACGGTGAAACCCCATCTCTACTAAAAAATACAAAAAACTAGCCGGGCGAGGTGACGGTCACCTGTAGTCCCAGCTACTCAGGAGGCTGAGGCAGGAGAATGGCGTAAACCCGGGAGGCAGAGCTTGCAGTGAGCCGAGATCCGGCCACTGCACTCCAGCCTAAGACTCCGTCTCAAAAATAAAAAATAAAAAAAAAAGTCAGGGCATGGGTGGGAGCTGGAATCAGGGGTTGAGAGACCCTCCCCCGCTGCTCTCCACAGCTCAAGGGAGATTCTGGCAGCTACGCTCAGTTCCAGTCCCCAGCAGGGCAGAGATGGAGACATTTGCTAGAACAGGAGGCTGCCACAGCACATGGTGGGGAGGGGCAAGCAGCAGGAAGCCCCTCCTGGATGGGGTCCTCTCTGAGGGGCCCTTGGTGCTTTCATCAACGCAGACTCCTCCCAACACCCGCCCCCATGCACACCCATCTCTAGACCGAGAGCCCACTGGCCAGCAGTGCCAGGAGTCAGGCCTCTGACCCACCGGGCAATGCACGCAGCACCCATGCATCTGTAGCATCCTCTGCCCGCCCCGGGTGGCTCTCCTATGCCCTCATCCAACAGGGAGACAGGCTGGGTGCCACTAAGGGACGCACAAAAAGAGGAAGGTCGAATGTCCCACCCAAGATCAGGGTCACGCAGGGAGTCCAAGGCCAGCAAGGAAGCCAGTGGCCTCTGCAATGGCCACTGACTCCACATCAGAGCAGGGACCATTAGACGGGGCTGGGGAGGGGCCGGCAGGTGAGAGTCAGCTCTGTGAGGGGTGAGCAGGCTGAAGGGGCTAGCAGCACGGCTGGCCTCTCCCTGGTCTCCACTGTGACCCTGCACCACCGGTGCTGCCCCTCCTGTGGGGGGACGCTGCCTTCCATTTGAGGGTGCCTCTTCCATTTGTACACCCGGAACCGGGTATGACCACGGGACAGGCCCACTGGGATCGGACCCAAGTCAACGCTCCCTCCGTCACTGGGCCTTCATAAGCCCCTGCCCTGACCCAGTGACGTTTGACTCCAGAGTTAGCGTCGGTTCAGAGCCCACATCCAGGAGTCCCCAGAAGGTCTCATGATCTCCTTTTCCCCAGTGCACAGCCACAGAGATCCCTTTGGAGAAGACTGGGAAAAGGCGAACAGGATAAATTTGGGGGGGTCCTTCCTCAAGGCACCCTGGCCCCCTCCATTCAGCGGTGTGGGTCTGAATGGAGGTTTTGGGTCTGTAACCTGGCTGCAGTCTGGGAATTCATTGAGGACCATCGTTCTGGGTTTTTCTTTGGAGACGGGTTGTTTTGTTGTTGTTGGTTGGTTGGTTGTTTGAGATGGAGTCTCGCTGTCGCCCAGGCTGGGGTGCAGTGGCGTGATCTCAGCTACACTGTGAGACCTTGAGGGCGGGGCCTGATCTATCTTGTTCACAGCTGCATCCCCAGCCATATATATATTTTTTTGTTGTTGTTGTTGTTGCAAATATTTACTGAAAGGATACTCAGTAAATATTTGCAAAAAAAAAAGGTTTTTTGGGTTTTGTTTTTTTTTTGTTGTTGTTGTTTTTTTTGAGGCACAGTCTCTGTTGCCCAGGCTGGAATGCAGTGGCAGGATTTTATCTCACTGCAACCTCTGCCTCCTGGGTTCAAGCGATTCTCCCACCTCAGCCTCCGGAGTAGCCAGGATTACAGGCGTGCGCCACCACACCCAGCTAATTTTCGTGGGTTTTTTTAGTAGAAATGGGGTTTCCCCATGTTGGCCAGGCTGGTCATAAACCCCTGACCTCAGGTGATCCGCCCGCCTCGGCCTCCCAAAGTGCTAGGATTATAGGCATGAGCCACTGCGCTTGGCTTTTTTAACTATATAAAGGCCTGACACTGATGTTCTGGCATCTCTGATGTTGTTAATAGCTGGGCCGGGGCAAGGTGGCTTACATGTGTAATCCCAGCATTTTGGGAGGCCAAGGTGGGAGAATCACTTGAGTCCAGGAGTTCAAGACCAGCCTCAGCAACATAGTGAGACCCCATCTCTACAAAAAATGTAAAAATTATCCAGCGTGGCGGTGCCCACCTGTGGTCACAGTTACTTGGGAGGCTGAGGTGGGAGAATCGCTCGAACCCACGAGGTCAATGCTGCAGTGAGCCATGCGGTACCACTGCACTCCAGCCTGGATGTCAGAGCAAGACCCCACCCCATCTCAAAAAAAAAAAAAGACAGTACATCTGAATGTTTCATTTGTTTATTGATTTCCACCTGATTATTACAGAAAGTAATTACTTAAGATGGGGACTGACTTCAGCATCACCCACCCTCCTGTACGGCCAGGCCTCCGAGCATGTACAGTGAGGCACAGTCGCCACACCTTGGGAAGGGCGTCCCTGCAGGCCCCAGCCCTGTGCTGGTTAGAGTCACGGAGCAACAGCCGCTTTCCTCAGCACGAGTGAGGCAAGCTACTTCCGCGCAGATTGTCAAACAGGGTTTAGGTTTCTTCCCTCGTGGACGAGAGGCCAGGGGTCTGCCCCATCAGCCTGCCTTCCCAGCAGGTCACACACCATCCCCACCCTGGCTGGCCTGGAAGGGTTTGACCAGAGCAGATCATGCAGTGACCAGGGCCAGGGCGGCTGGCAGGGGCGGCCTCCGTTTCCATTCTGTCTCCTAAGCAGCCTGGGAGATGTGAGCCTAGGCTTCAGTGAGGACCACAGTCTGTCTTGGAATTGGCCTCACGGAGGAGAGTCCAGAGACAGGGCCAGGGAAAGAAGGTGAGGGTGTAACGTCATTCAGAGACCAGCTGCACCCAGGGATCACCTCCTGGAGGCACCTAGACTGAGCAGGGGGCTAAGTCAGCCGACAGTGTGGCTGTGCAGCCCAGGCCTGTCCCAGCAGAAGGCATGAACCATCAGCAAATGAGGGTCTTTTCCAAGAAACAAGAAGGTCTTGTTCAGAGCTGGGGCCTTGGGAGCATCCTGATGTTTCAGCCACTGCGCCCTGCCTTCCTGTCTCGATGCCCAGGGTTCCAACTCCAAGGTGGAGTGGCCAGCGTGTGGCCTCGGTGAGGTGGCCATCTTGGGTGGGTGTGGGCTGCCCGCCTAGTGCCCCTGGGAGGCAGACGTTTCTTTGCCTGAAAGAAAGGAGCGGGGGTGGAAAGCCAGAAGGGGCAGAAAGCCAGCGGGGGCAGAAAGCAAGGAGGGACAGAAAGCAAGTCACTGCAAGGCGGAGCTTCAGACCCCGTTCCCTGCGCTTTCACACTCTGCCCTGGCCTGCAGGCCACAGGGGAGCTGAAAGGACCAGATACCCAACTCAGAGGAGTCTGTGTACCCCATTTTGTTCCGAGATCCACAGGAGAACTCATAATCTCTTCTTCCTCCACTCACATGGAAGACAAATTACAACAAAAGGACGAAAATATCGCAGGTTTACCACGCGCCAGGCCCTGACAGGCTGCTTGCTCAACCCCACAGCACGGTGATGGCCATGAGTGTGTGCTGTTAACAACCCCATTTCAGGCCAGGCACGGTGGCTCAAGCTTGTAATCCCAGCACCTTGGGAGGCCAAGGCCCAGAGGAGGTCAAGACCAGCCTGGGCAACATAGTGAGACCCCCATCTCTATAAAAAATGTTAAAAAGTGGCCGGGTGTGGTAGCTCACGCCTATAATCCCAGCACTTTGGGAGGCTGAGGCAGGCGGATCACCTCAGGTCAGGAGTTCCAGACGAGCCTGGCCAACATGGTGAAACCCCGTCTCTACTAAAAATACAAAAATTAGCCAGGCGTGGTGGTGGGAGCCTGTAATCCCAGCTACTTGGGAGGCTGAGGCAGGAGAATCGCTTGAACCTGGGAGGCAGAGGCTACAGTGAGCTGAGATAGGCCACTGCACTCCAGCCTGGGCGAGAGAACGAGACTCTGTCACAAAAAAAAAAGAAAAATTTTTTAAATTAACCAGGTGTGAGCCGGGCACAGTGGCTCATGCCTATAATCTAATCCCAGCACTTTGGGAGGCCAAAGTGGGCAGATCACCTGACGTCAGTTCAAGACCAGCCTGACCAACATGGTGAAACCCCGTCTCTACTAAAACTACAAAAATTAGCTGGGCGTGGTGGTGCGTGGCTGCAATCCCAGCTACTCGGGAGGCTGAGTCGGGAGAATTGCTTGAACCAGGAGGCAGAGGTTGCAGTGAGCTGAGATCGCGCCACTGCTCGCCAGCCTGTACGACAGAGCAAAACTACATCTCAAAAATAGAAAAAAAGAATGAGGATCCATCAAGCTATTATGGTGTGCCAGGCCCAGGTGCACATGACACGCAGCTGTCCTCACCGGCCCTGCTGCCACGGCCACTCTGCAGAGGAGGAGGCAGGTTCTGAGCGGCTGAGAAGCAAGGCCCCAGTCCCAGCCAGTGGGAGACGGCTGCACAGACTGGGGCCTCAGGCTCTGCCTGCCCCGCCCCTGACTCTAGCCTCGGGGAAAGGCCAGGCCTCTGAGGAAAACCATTTGCCACATTCTCACTCCGAAGCCCCTTTTTGGGACAGTCATGATCAACCAAGCAAGGAAGCAGAACACCAGCCTTTGCCCCTGTGCTGCAGCCACCTTTTGGGGGGGACCCTGGACAGTTCCCAGGCAGCGTGACTTGGTGGCCCCGTGTACCTTGTCGTGGTAAGTGGACGGGCACAAACACTGGGCCCCCCAGCCTGGGCTCAAAGGCCAACAGGCCTGGCCCCAGCTGTGTAAAGCAAGCTCACCTTTAGGGACAAACTTCAGCGAGCTGCTGAATATTCAGAACCGGGACTGCCCCGGCTTGGGGCCATCGTTCAGGAACTCGTGGCCCAGCCCGTTGCCACACTTGCCACAGGACACCTGGAAAGATCACAAGGCAGCTGCATGAGCTTCTGGCCATGAAACAGCCGCAGTGAAGGCCCTTACTGGGGGCCTTCCCACATGCCCATTTCCCAAGCTGACCACCGACATAAGAGGTTGACCTTTGTCCTGGAGCCCGTACAGGAAACCTGTCCTGTTTCCCACATTTGCACCAGAAGGCCAGTCTCTCCCGATAGCCTGGGGTGGCAGCTCCCTGGCGGAGGCCATAGGCCTGGAGCAGACAGCCTCTAAGCCCCTGGAGCTGCGGGGCAAGCAGAGGGAGGAAGGTGGGACTGGCTCTCTGCTCTCCCTGGCTGCCCCCACCCCTCCCCCACCCCCGTGGGCCCCTCACCTTCAAGGCTTCAGGTCGATTGTGCTCCGGACGCTTGGTCACGCTGTCGGCGTGAATGGTCTCCGTGAATGCCGGCCATGGGGACGAGTGTGCGTACTTCGAGCGGCTGGAGAACAGCTCATAGCCACACTTGGCACACACATAAACGCCTGTGGTGGAAGGAGAGGCAAATGTGGAGTCCTCAGCTCCAGCCTTTCGGGGGTCAAGCTCCCAAATCCACAGACCACGCAACGACAGTGCTGCCCCGTTCTGAGGGTGGGCTGTGCTCCTTCCCCACGCACCTGCCATGGGAGGCGCTGTGCTAAGCTCTTGTTTAGTAGATGTGCCAGAGACCAGAGGATTCACCTTTCACAATCATCCCCTTGATTCTTCTTATAGCCCTGTGATGGGCCATCTCCTAACATTTCCATCTTTGCTTGGTGATGCAAAGACACCCAGCTACAGCGTGTGCAGCGTGAAGGAGCCTGGGCAGTCCCATGAGGACACAGAGCTCCCCCTTGCTCCCCTAGTTCCCCCAGGGTCATACACGGCAGGGGCCCTGATGTGGCCCCACCACCTGGTCCCTCTCCCTTCTCAAGTGGCCCTCCCTGCTGCCCAACAAGGCCCTAAGCTGGACACCCAGGCACTGCCCTGCTCTCCAGGCAAAAAGAGAACAGTCCCAGAGAAAAGGCCTCCAGGCCACACAGGAGCCCCGGAAGAAAGAGGGCTGGGGATGACAGATTTCAGCCTACCCACAAAGGATCACTTTAGAGTGGAGGGGGCGGGAAAGTTGCAAAACTGACTTGCAGAACTGTTTGAAGGACTGAAAACAGGAACCTCCCGGGGTGCTGAGTCACCTCTCACCCATCACCTGGGGACAGCCTCCCCTGAAGACTGTGAACTACCCAGCCTTTCCCAGGAACTGGAGAAGAAAGCAAAGAGGAGCCAGCAGCTGCCGTGGAAGTGGAGTTTCTGGCTTGGCAGAGCATCCTGAGGACAACTGGAGTCCACAGCCAGAGAGTCTTGTTGGGGGGGGCTTTGCCGGGATGGTCCTGTGTCACAGCCCAGCCCCGTACAGGAGTGACACGCGGCAAATCCGCCCAAGGAAGACCAATGCACTCAGACTTGCCTGTGGATGTGTTTTTTACCAAATTAGTCCACTACCAGGCGAGCCCAGCCCAGAAGGGGACTCATCAGGGCGAGTGTGGAGGGCTGGTCATGCCCCAAACCACCCCATCCTGTCTGCGTGCTCAAACTTCACTGGCTGTTGGCAGAGGCCTGGTAGCACTCCTGTTTCCCCAATCTGGAGTCCCTGGGCAGGTGGGGAGGCACCCGGGCCGGCACATTAGGATCTTAAGGGGACATTCTATGCTTGCCGGACTCCTCCCAGAGATCACGGACTCGGGGAATGGGAAGGGCCACGGTAACACCTGCGGGATAACTCGCGAAGGGGCGCCCTGGCCACAGGAGCTGGCCCTGGACAAGAACTTGGCCTCTCCGAAGCCCCGACCCTAACCCGAATTCCCCCAGTGCCATCACTTTGGAGTGAAGGGGGCAGGGAAGGGGTACCACCCTCACGTATCCCGACCCCTTAGAGTCCCCCGAAACGGCACGTTCACACTCAAGGCCTGTCTCCTCCAGGACAGTGAGCCCCCAGGCCCCCTCTCCTCGGGTACCCCACTCTCCTCGCCCCCAGGCTCCCCGCTCCTCCGCAGTCCTCTTGACCCATGTTCGCTTCTCCCCAGCAGCCACATTCGCCGCCGTTCCCAGCTTGGGAGAGACGTCACCCCCGGAGGACGGCGGCGCCCCCTCTAATACGCGCCCCCCGCCGCGCTGCCCTCCCAGCGAGAGGCCGCAGGACCAACCGGGCTCAAAGTGATTCTGGAAAACCTCGCCCCTGAAGAAGCTGCAGAACGACATGGCGCCGCTGGAACCGCAGCGCACTTGCCGCAGCCAACTGACCCAAGGCTGCAGACCCGACGACCGCCGGGACCCGCGTCCGCCTCCCCCTCCCGAGGACCAACAGCTCCCCGTAGTGCAAATCCCGGCTTCCGCCTTCGGGAGGCCCCGCCCCTCCTGAGGGCCGGCCCAATCCGATCTTCCCAGCAGGCTCCGCCCGTCGGTGACTCCCAGGGACCACCCCTGGGTCACTTCCCCAAGGCCCCGCCCCCGAAGGTGCTAGTCCAGTCCCGTCTTCCCATCACGCCCCGCCCATCAGTAACTTCCAGGGTTCCCTCTTGGCCCGTTTCCTCTAGGCCCCATCCCCCGCTGTGGCCGGTCCAATCGCATCTCCCCAGCAGGCCCCGCCCATGGAAACTCGGAGGGACCACCCCTGGGCCGCTTCCCCAAGGCCCCGCCCCTGCCGCCCAGCGAGCGCTGGTGGCTAGGGGTGCATGTGGCGCCTGGCCAGGTAGGCGGCGGCGCGCACCCATAGGGCCGTATCCTCCCAGTCCAGTCCCTCGTGCTAAGCCCGGAGACGCTGGAGGTCAAACAGCCTTTCCGAGCCCAGCTGAAACCGCCTTTGCAAAATTATGACTGAGACAGTGAAAGAGATCTAACTTAGCCGACTCTATCTTGCTTCTAACCTCCAAGCTGTCCTTGTTCATCTCTAGTGGTAGGCTGAAATAACTTTGGGAGAAACTCAGTATATAGTTTTTTGGTTTTTTCTTTCTTTCTTTTATGAAATGGATTCTTACTCTGTCTCTAGGCTGGAGTGCAATGGCGCCCTCTCGGCTCACTGCAACCTCTAACTCCCTGATTCGAGCAATTCTCCTGCCTCAGCCTCCCGAGTTGATGGGATTACAGGCATGTGCTACCACGCCCAGCTAATTTTGTAATTTTGTATTTTTAGTAGAGAAGGGGTTTCTCCATGTTGGCCAGGCTGGTCTTGAACTCTTGACCTAAGGTGATCTTCCCGCCTTGGCTTCCTGAAGTGCTGGGGTTACAAGCGTGAGTCACCGCGCCCAGCCAGTTTATAATTTATATTTTAAAAGAAAGACAGTAATGGCCCTTTCCCAAAGCAGACCTCCTTTTTGCCTAGGGACTAGATATAGGACTAACATTAGCCACAAAATTATGGTTTAGGAGTCATGCATCTGGAGGCTACAAGATTCTGACCCTCCCTAAACTGCTCCTAAGATCAGTGCTTGAGATATTTTGCCGACCCTGCACTTGAGGGATCAGCTGGCACCACCCAGATCCATAAACTGGCTCCTGTGATCTTGCGACCCCACCCAGGAACTGACTGAGCGCAAGAAGACAGCTTCGACTCCCTCTGATTTCATCCCTGACCAATCAGTACTCCTGGCTCACTGGCTTCCCCCAACCCACCAAGTTATCCCTAAAAACTCTGCTCTCCGGCACTGCAGCTAGCCTGGGCGACAAGAGCAAGACTCTGTCTCAAAAAAAAAAAAAAAACCTCTGCTCCCCAAATGCTCGAGGAGATCAATTTGAGTAATAATAAAACATAAAACTCCGGTCTCCCGCACGCCAGCTCTGCGTGAATTACTCTTTCTCTATTGCAATTCCCCTGTCTTAATGAATCGGCTTTGTCTAGGCAGCAGGCTTGGGCAGTTGCTCAGCGCTCTGAGACACCGTAGGAAGAGTTGCCTCCGGCCTTTATTAGACATTGGGGCAGACGGTGCCTTGCACTTCAGGGCTCATCCACCCCACACAGCCTACAAGTCTTCAGAAGTCTCCGGTTTTTCCTTCTCCAGATGCTTCTTCTGGGGGCCCTGGTTGAGGGGGTAGTGTAGGAGGAGCCTTAGTCACAAGAGTCTGGCCAGAAACACCCCCTCCTCCGGCCAGGCTCTAGATCACTCAGAGCCAGCCCTGCTGCTGCTGCCCTCCCAAGGCTGCTTCCTCCCCGACCTTCTCTTCTAAAGAATCAGTGCCCAGAGATAGACCCTTAAGAGTCTCTCCTGCAAGCCGGGCTCGGTGGCTCAAGCCTGTAATCCCAGCACTTTGGGAGGTCGAGGCGGTTGGATCATGAGGTCAGGAGATCGAGACCATCCTGGCTAACATGGTGAAACCCCATCTCTACTAAAAATACAGAAAATTAGCCTGGCGTGGTGGCGCATGCCTGTAGTCCCAACGACTTGGGAGGCTGAGTCAGAAGAATCGCTTGAACCCGGGAGACGGAGGTGGCAGTGAGCCGAGATCGTGGCACTGCACTCCAGCCTGGGTGACAGAGCGAGACTCTGTCTCAAAAAAAAAAAAAAAAAAGAGTCTCTCCTGCAGGTGAGCTCAGGGAAGTCCCTGCCAGCTCCAGCTCCCTACTCGGGCAGGCTGGATGTGGAGCCGGAGCCCCAGAGAAAACAAGGATGGGGCAGTGAGCTCACCATGAAGGCCCTCTTCTCTTGGGCTGTCTGGAAGCGGCCATGGCCGAACTTGGAGGTGGTGTCGATGAACTTGAGCTCAATATTCTCCACGGCCTGGCGGCTGCGGTGCACCAGGAGGGACTGGGGGATCCATCGTAAAGTAGACATCAAGGGCGGGGATCCCCCACACCCTGCTGTGACCTCCAAGCCCCACCAGGAAGGTCTTGCTCACCTAGTTCCTACCAGAACCCTCCCTTTCTGCTCCCAGCACTCCATGCCCCCCGTGGCAGGCCGCAGGGCAGGACAGGCTGGCAGCCCTCAGGCACCCACTCCCCAGCCCACCCAGCACTGCCGACCTTTCTCAGCGTAATGACCCGCTTCTTGGTACCAGCAATACACCCCTTCAGCATGACGAAGTCGTTGTTCACTTCCCCGTAGTGGGGGAAGCCACCCTGCAGAGAACACAGGTCAGGGGCCAGGCCCGGAAAGGGCTTCCGAGTTAGCGGACAGCTGGGGGAGGCCCTAGGAGAATCCCCACGGGGGCTTGTGACAGGCAGGAGCCCCGTGCCCAGCCCCCAGGCGTAGGGGTGACTATCACGTGGCCCCTACTGAGGGCAGCATCTGAATCACAAGCTAAGTCCTTTTCATGCATTATCTCACTTAACAGTCTGGATTTTTGTTGGGGGAGACTGAGGATCAGTCAGTTGCTCCAAGCTCCATAGCTGCTAAGTCCTGGAGATGTGGCTTGAGCCCAGGTGGCCTGACTGCCAGGCCACAGTAGAAGCTGCCGCACTCCACACCCGCATGACAGCAGCGAGAGTGGAAGCTGCCTCCAGAGGAGGCTCGGAGGATGTGGGACGCAGCAGGGATTTCGTGCTTGTGACTACATCCAAATGTTTTGGACAACTGAGGCAAGGGTCCCACATCACTGCCCAGCTGTCAAGGTCTTCTGTCCAGTGTGCCTAGGGGGGCAGCATCCAGCTGTGGGGCACAAATCTTGAGCCCCTGGGGCAGGGAGCATGCAGTTGGGGCTGCAGCATGCCCCCTACATGTATATCAAGCTCCCTTGGCCAGCCTGACCCCACTCCAGCCCTCACCAGCGGTGTGATGGGCCTGGCAGTCGCCCCCTCCCGGCCTCACCAGCGGTGTGATGGGCCTGGCAGTCGCCCCCTCCCGGCCTCACCAGCGGTGTGATGGGCCTGGCAGTCGCCCCCTCCCGGCCTCACCAGTGGTGTGATGGACTTGGCAGTCACGTCGTAGCTGGTGGATGCATTATTCTTCACCAGCTTCCCGTCCTCCATGTGCAGCCCTCTGCCGATGCGGTAGATCTGCCAGGAGAAGGGGGCACATGCCGGGGCAGGAAGTGGCCTCTGAGGCCAGCAGCCCATCCAGGCCCATCGGCCCACGTGCTCAGACTCAGCGCTGGTGTGGGCATCTCGTGATCCCGGCAGTGTCTGGGTCATGCACCCCACCCACTGAGGCCAGTACTGAGGGCTGGGGTCCGACCACACAGTGTCCCCCTGCCCCACCTGAGGACGCACCTTCTTGTTGAGCTCTGTGCGGTGGTGATAGCCCTTCTGCCCGGCCCGAGCAATGGAGCAGCCCACGCGGGCGGGGTGCCAGGCGCCGATGCAGGCCACCTTGCGCAGGCCCTTATGGGTCTTCCTCGGCAGTTTCTTGGTATGCCAGCGGCTTGTGACCCCTGCAAGTGGGAGGGGCTGGTGGCTGAGAGGCCAGGCTGGTCTGCACTGCCTCCAGGAAGCCTGCCCTGGAGCTGCCATCCCCATGGAACCCTACCTTTGACACCTCGACCCTTGGTGACAGCAATGACATCAATGACCTCACTCTGGCTGAACACGCTGTGCACGGGCACCTGCTTCTCCAGCCGGGCCTGGGCCCAGGCCACCTTCTCGGCCACCGTGCCACCGTTCAGCTGGATCTCCATGATGTGGGCCTTCTTCTGCCGGAAGGGCAGCAGTTTCATCTGCAGGATATGGCCAGAGGTCACACCACGGCCCACGGGATCACACCCCAACCTGAAACACGGCATGGCCAGCAGTGACCCCTGCCATCTTCCACGCATGCATTCATTCACAGGTGTCCCCAGGATCAGGCTGCAACCCATGTGTTGTGCTAGGCACTGCGGATCTGGTGTAGAATGAGGCAGATGGAGTCCCGCACCTTGGGAGCCACCGCCTCGCCGGGGGACAGAAGGAAGTCAGGTAACTCTTGGAGAGGACAGAGTGCTCTGATGGGCTCTGGGGGCTGGTGTTTCACATGCAGTGGTCGGGGCAGGGGCGGCTTCTCTGAGGAGGTGCTGCTGCTAACAAGAAGGAGCCACAGGGCAAAGACTGGAGAGGCCCCGGGCAGCAGGACCCCGCATTTGCACAGGCCTGGTGGCAGGGGAGGTCTTGGAAAGTTGGTGTGACGGAGAGGAGACCAGTGTGGCCAGACGGTGGGGAGCAAGGAGTGTGGGGCAGCGCCTGGGAGTGGGGAGCTCGGACTTTCTTCCAAGTGCAGGCTGCGATGTGATCTGATCAGATTTTTTTTTTTTTAATGGAGTCTCGCTCTGTCGCCTAAGCTGGAGGATAGTGGGGCAATCTCGGCTCACTGCAACCTCCGCCTCCCTGATTCAAGCGATTCTCCTGCCTCAACCTCTTGAGTAACTGGGATTACAGGTGTGTGCCACCATGCCCGGCTAATTTTTTTATATTTTTAGTAGAGTTGGGGTTTCCCCATGTTGGCCAGGCTGGTTTCAAACTCCTGACTTCAAGTGATCCACCCACCTTGGCCTCTCAAAGTGCTAGTGTTACAGGCATGAGCCACTGAATCTGGCCTGATTTTTATTTTTTTATATTTTTATTTAAGGACAGGGTCTCGCTCTATCACTCAGGCTGGAGTGCAGAGGCATGATCAAGGCTCACTGTAGCCTCAACCTCCCGGGCTGAAGCAATCCTCCCACCTCAGCCTCCTGAGTAGCTGGGACGACAGGCACTCACCACCATGCCCATATTTTTTTTGTTTTTATTTTTTATTTTTTTATTTTTTTGAGACAGTCTCGCTCTGTTGCCCAGGCTGGAGTGCAGTGGTGCGATCTTGGCTCACTGCAAGCTCTGCCTTCCACGTTCACGCCATTCTCCTGCCTCAGCCTCCCGAGTAGCTGGGACTACAGGCGCGTGCCACTACGCCCAGCTAGGGGTTTTACCACGTGAGCCAGGATGGTCTCGATCTTCTGACCTCGTGATCTGTCTGCCTCAGCCTCCCAAAGTGCTGGAATTATAGGCGTGAGCCACCGTGCCTGCCCTTTTTTTTTTTTTTTTTTTTTTTTTTTGTAGAGATGGGGATCTCCCTATGTTGCCAAGGCTGATCTCAAAGTCCTGGGCTGAAGCAATCCTCCTGCCTCAGTACCCCTCTCCAAGTAGCTGGAACTACAGGCACGCACCATCGCGCCCAGCTAATGTTTAAATTTTTTGTAGAGACGAGATCTCGTTCGGTTGCCCGGGCTGCCACCTTGGCCTCCCACAGTGCTGGGATCACAGGTGTGAGCCACCGGGCCTGATTTTTGTTTCTTT
>NC_045450.1:1038734-1045284 GCF_002776525.5 Piliocolobus tephrosceles | reverse complement strand
TTTGTTTTTTTTTTTTTTTTTTTTTGAGACTGTATCACCCGGGCTGGAGTGCCGTGGTGCGATCTCGGCTCACTGCAACCTCCACCTCCCAGTTTCAAGTGATTCTCCTGCCTCAGTCTCCCAAGCAGCTGGGATTACAGGCACCCACCATGCCCAGCTAATTTGTTTGTATTTTAACTAGAAATGGGGTTTTGCCATGTTGGCCAGGCTGGTCTCAAACTTCTGACCTCAGGTCATCTGCCTGCCTTGGCCTCCCAAAGTGCTGGGGTTACAGGTATGATCCACTGTGCCTGGCTTGATTTTTTTTTTTTTGTAAGGTCTCTGGCTGGTGCTGTGTGAAGCACAGGCTGTGTGATGTAGAGGTGGAGACAGAGAGGCCAGCGGGGACCACATAGTGACCCACAGGTGTGTACGGAGTAGGTCTGTCTGGGGCAGGCGTGTATGGAGTAGGTCTCTATGGAGCAGGTATTTACAGAGTACCTCCTGCATACCAGGCTCTTGGTGGCAGCTGTGGCTCCGCCCAGGGCCTCTGCCCATCTGGAGTCTGTCCCGGGAGATGAACATGTGCCAATGACTGGCCCAGGCATGGCCTGCATGTGTGTGAGTAGCTGGGGGCAGTGTGGGTTCAGGGGGCTGCGGGAAGCTCAGGGTCGGGGGCACTGCTCTAGGGCCTAGGGAAGACTTCCCTGAGGACAAAGACGCCAAAGAGGGATCCATAATAAGCTGGAGGGTGCCGCCTGCCTGTTAGCCTACAGCAAGCCAGACCCACGTACAAACACCTATTCCTGTGCACACTTATGGTGGAAACCGAAGGGAGGTGACCGGCCCTCCACACTGCACACTTGGCTGGGGACCCGGCCCTTCAGGGCGTGCCAGGGTCCTAGTTGACTAGGTGGCGTGGCTGATGTCCCCAGCACCCCAGACAGCACCGATGCCTTTCAGCAGCCATCCCTGGGGCCACACGTGGCCAGTGAGGCTGGTCAGCCGCTCCTCTGGGCCTGTGCCAAGGCTCAGGTATTTTTAGGCTGACATTTGCCACGGCTCCTGGAAGCTGGGGTGAGGGAGCATGGCCTTAGGGACTGGCCGACAGCGGAGGGTCAGGGGCTGACCTGCGTGTGGACAATGACCCGAATGACCTTGCAGTACTTCTTCATGGCGGCGAAGTCTTTCTGTAGCTGCTTTTTGCCGTCTGTGTCCCGCCACCTCTTGCAGGCCTTGGTGAAGGCTTTCTTCTTGCTCTTGTGCCTGAGTCATGCGCAGGAGGGTGCTCAGAGGCCTCCAACTGGGGCAGCTCCTGAGGCCTATCCTGCCCCCCTTCACCCCCAGCTCACCAAGCAGGGTCCTACCGCTGGGACCGCCCCCCACCTGGAGGCCTCTGAACTGGTTCCAGCCACCATCTTTGAACGTAGACTGTCTCTCCCTCTCTAGAGCCTGGTTTCCTGCTCTGTAAAGTGGGTATCCTCCCTGTCTCCCGGGGCCTGAGAGTGAGTGGCAGAGGTGCAGAAGCTCAGAGAAGGGGGCTGGCCAGCCCTGCAGTACAGGCACCTAGAGACCACCTCACCTGCCACATGCCTCGGACTGCTGGTCCCACTTCTCAAGGGTACAGTGGGTGCCGTGGCCAGGAACCTTGGGCTTGGGAGCCATCCTTTCTTTTTTGTTTTTGGAGACAGGGTCTCACTTTCTCTCCCAGACTGGAGTGCAGTGGCACAAACAAAGCCCACTGCAGCCTGGAGCTCCCAGGCTCAAGCAATCCTCCCACCTCAGCTCCCCATGTAGCTGAGACCATAGGTGTGCGCCACCACACCTGGCTAATTTTTTGTATTTGTTGGTAGAGACGGGTTTTGCCATGTTGTCCAGGCTGGTCTCGAAGCCCGGAGCTCAAGCGGTCCACCTGCCTCAGCCTCCCAAAGTGCTGGGATTATAGGCATGAACCATCGCGCCCGGCCAGAAGCCATAGTTTCTAACCCTCACCAGAATTCTGGGAGACGGACATTATCATTATTATTATCATTCCCATTCTGTAGGTGAAGAAACCAAGATTTCTTTCAGGACTTACTGCCAGGGAAGATTTGAGGCCTGAGAATACCTTTCTTTCTATGTATAAGAGCTTCTCAGCTGGCTATTTCACTTTTCACTGTGGCTGCTAGGAAACTCAGAGCCAATGCTAACATTCCATCAAATTAGCCTTTTGTTTTTGTTTCTTTTGTTTTTTTTGAGACAGGGTCTCACTCTGTCACTCAGACTGGAGTGCAGCGGCACAGTCTCAGCTCACTGCAATCTCCACCTCCCAGGCTCAAGCGATTCTCTTCCCTCAGCCTCCCAAGTAGCTGGGATTAAAGGCGCCTGCCACCATGCCAGGCTAATTTTTTTTTTTTTTTTTTGTATTTTTAGTAGAGATGGGTTTTTCACCATGTTGGCCCAGCTGGTCTTGAACCCTTGACCTCAAATGAGCCACCTGCCTCAGCCTCCCAAAATGCTGGGACTACTACAGGTGTAAGCCACCACAACCCGCTCAAATTAGCCTTTTAATTAACCCTGAGGATTAGAATATTTGTTTCCTCTTTTTCCTCCATCCTGATTTCATCCCCAGCCTTTTAGTACTCCTTTTTTTTTTTTTTTTTTTTTTTAGATTGAGACAGGGTTTCACTCTGTCACCCAGGCTGCAGTGCAGTGGCACGATCTCAGCTCACTGCAACCTTCACCTCCCAGGTTCAAGTGATTCTCCCGCCTCAGCCTCCTGAGTAGCTGGACTACAGGTGTGCACCAACACACCCAGCTAATTTTTGTATTTATTGGTAGAGATGGGGTTTCATCATGTTGGCCAGGCTGGTCTCAAACTCCTGACCTCAAGTGATCCACCTGCCTTGGCCTCCCAAAGTGCTGGGATTACAGGCATGAGCCACCGTGCCCAGCCTACTCATCTTTTATTGAAATGAAGTCAACACACAGAAACACACACACACTCCTACCTCCCACATACCACTGAGACTTTTCTTCCTGCTCACCCACACCTATCATTTCAGCAAGAGCTAGAGCCTCAGGCACCCAACTTTTGTGGTCCCAGCAGCCCCTGGACAGCCCAGCCAAGGGCGGTGCTCACCAGTCCTTGTAGAATCGGCGCCGGCACTCGTCACTGAGGTGTTCTGCAAAGATGGTCTTGAAGCTCCGGAGACCTCGAGGGGTGGCCACATAGCCCACCACGCCCACCACCACCAGGGGCGGCGTTTCTACAATTGTCACCGCCTCCACCTCCTCCCGTTTGGAAATTTCTGGGTGAGACGCAGGGATGGGGCATGAAGGGGGACCTCCTGAAGCCCATGGGGGAGGGAGTGGAGAGCCGGCCATATAGGGGCAGGCCAGGAGAGTGTGGGGCCAGCCAGGACAGTGTCCCCCAGAGGGTGGGGCTGAGCCCAAATGAGCATTTGTTATTTTAATAATTACAACGGATTTCTTTTTCTTTTTTTGAGACAGGGTCTCACTCTGTCGCCCAGGCTGGAGTGCAGTGGTGCAATCATAGTTCACTGCAGCCTTGACTTCCTAAGCTCAGGTGATCCTCCCACCTCAGCCTCCCAAGTAGCTGGGACTACAGGCACTGGCCACCATGCCCAGCTAATTTTTGTATTTTTTGTAGAGACAGGGTTTCATGATGCTGCCCAGGTTGGTCTGCAACTCCTGGCCTCAAATGATCCTCCTGCCTCGGTCTCCCACAGTGTTGGGATTATAGGCGTGAGCCACCATGCCCGGCTTACATTATTTCTTACAACTACTTGTGAATCTACAATTAAAACAACAAAAAACAAACTATATACACAGGCGACCATACAAAATAATGGTACATAAAATAGACCTGAAATGGCCAAAAAGTGCTGATGTCCTGGCGGGTGGTTTGAACCGAGGGCTTGGGGCGCCGGCCTTTGAATCCTAGCTCCTGGGCTTACTGCCCCGGTGCCTGGACCAGTTTCTTCACTGCTGTGTGCCTCGATGTCCTCGTCTGCGAGCTGAGGCCATGACAGAACCCTCCCAGAAGCCCTGCCTGAGCTCAGCGTCCACCACAATTCCCAGGGGCAGGGCCTGGTGCTCCCTGGGACTGTGACCCGTCTGGACCAAGAACGTGAGTTCTGGCTCCGAGCATCTGGAAGGTTCAGCCCTCCCCCTCCCCCGGGGGTCCCAACTGTGACTCACTGAGCCCCGGCCGGTGCACCTCACGCAGGGTGTGGGTCATGCCCGCCTTGTAGCCCAGGAAGGCCGTGAGGTGCACAGGCTGGCTGGGGTCATCCCGCGGCCACGTCTTCACCTTGCCCCGGTGCCGGCGGCTCCTCTTGTGGGGCAGGAAGCCCAGGTGTCCATGCCGAGGGGCAGAAAACTTCCGGTGGGACTGGGGGACAGTAAGGAAGGAGGTCAGACCTGGGGTGTCCCTGGTGGTGGAGCCGGATGGCCCCAGAACCCGTACCTGGAAAAATGGACTACAGGCCTCAGACTGAGGCCGGTGCTCAGCACCTCCCCTGCCTGCCTACAGGAGAGAGGAAGGTTCACCAAGGGGCAGGGTCTTTGGGACGGTGTCTCCATAGCCACAGGCTTCCTGCCTCTGTGGGCTCAGCCTGGGGCCCAGGAGGGTTGCGCCCATGCTGCGGCCAAGGACTCCTGGGGCAGGTAGCCGCTGTCATCTGTTCATCTCCAGGGCCCTCCCAGACCCGGCAGCCCAGCCCTCGTCCCCTTGTTTCCCCCTCCAGCGTCCCAACCCCTCACAGGCTGGGAGACTGTCCCTCTGAGGGAGCGTCCAGAAGCCCAGCTGTCCCATCCCCCCAGAGTTCCAGCTCCAACCCCAGCCCACCCTCCATGTCACCCTGGTCCCACCAACCATGGTGGCTGATCCCTGAAGGTCAGGAAGGGGCCTCCCTGCTAGCCGCCAGAGGTCGAGTGGCAGGGCCAGGACTCACAGCTGCCAGCTCCCAGATTAGCCTCTGGCACAGTCAGCAGGGTCTCCAGTGCCAGGAGCAGGCAGGGGTGGGGCAGTGTTGGGGGCATCAGATGGGCAGCCTGGGTGGGGCACCTGGAACCAGGGCTGGCACTCCTTTCCTCGATGGCCCTGGGACTGGGTTTTGACCCTCTCAGGACAGGACTGGGGACAGGCAAGGTGGGGGCCAATGAAGCCTGGTGGGGGCTTTCTCCCAGGCAGTGGCCAAGAGGAGGGGTCTGGTACAGTTTGCTGACTCGGAGGCGGAGGGGATTCCCATCCTGAGGGCTGGGAGACAGCTGGATAAACGGCGAGGAGCAGGGTTGGGGACGGGGGAGACGAGGGAGAGGGCTGACTGCACCCTGAGGATCACCAGAGCTGTGCTTCTAGATTGAGATCCCTGGCCAAGGGCAGTGGCTCATGCCTGTAATCCCAGCACCTTGGGAGGCTGAGGCAGGAGGATCATTTGAGCTCAGGAGGTCAGGCTCCAGTGAACCTCGACTGTACCATTGCACTCCAGCCTGGGTGACTGAGCGAGACACTGTCTTAAAAAAAAAAAGGCCAGTCTGGCCAACACAGTGAAACTCCGTCTCTACTAAAAATATAAAAATTAGCTGGGCATGGTGGTGTGGGCCTATAATTCCAGCTACTCTGGAGGCAGAGGCAGGAGAATCACTTGAACCTGGGAGGCAGAGTTTGCAGGTTGCAGTGAGCCGAGATCGCGCCACTGCACTCCAGCCTGGGCGATACAGTAAGACTCCATCTCAAAAAAAAAAAAAAAAAAATCAAGATCTGGCTCCTGTAATTCACAGGCATTGAAATACTTTTATGAATTTTTATTTATTTATTTATTTATTTATTTATTTATTTATTTATTTATTCATTCATTGTTATTATTATTATTTTTTGAGATGGAGTCTTGCTGTATCACCCAGGCTGGAGTGTAGTGGCGTGATCTCGGCTCACTGCAAGCTCCGCCTCCCCGGTTCACGCCATTCTCCCACCTCAGCCTCCCGAGTAGCTGGGACTACAGGTGCCTGCCACCATGTCCGGCTAATTTTTTGTATTTTTAGTAGAGACGAGGTTTCACTGTATTAGCCAGGATAGTCTCGATCTCCTGAACTTGTGATATGCCCACCTCGGCCTCCCAAAGTGCTGGGATTACAGGCGTGAGCCACCGTGCCCAGCCTTATTTATTTATTTTGAAGAGACAACGTCTCACTCCATTGCTCAGGCTGGAGTGCAGCAGTGTGATCATAGCTCACTTGCAGCCTCAACCTTCTGGGCTTAACTGGTCCTCCTGCCTCAGCAGGACCTAATTTTAAAATGTATTTTGTGGCCGGGCGCGGTGGCTCAAGCCTGTAATCCCAGCACTTTGGGAGGCCGAGACGGGTGGATCACGAGGTCAGGAGTTCGAGACCATCCTGGCTAACACAGTGAAACCCCATCTCTACTAAAAATACAAAAAACTAGCCGGGCGAGGTGGCGGGCCCCTGTAGTCCCAGCTACTCGGGAGGCTGAGGCAGGAGAATGGCGTAAACCCGGGAGGCGGAGCTTGCAGTGAGCTGAGATCCGGCCACTGCACTCCAGCCTGGG
>NC_045450.1:980503-1038634 GCF_002776525.5 Piliocolobus tephrosceles | reverse complement strand
AAAAAAAAAAAAAAAAAAAAAAAAAAATGTATTTTGTTGTGGAGGCAGGCATCTCACCATATTGCCTAGGCTGGTCTGAAACTCCTGACCTCAAGTGGTTCTTCTGCCTCAGCCTCTCAAAGTGCTGAGATTATAGGCATAAACCACAGCACCTGGCCAAATTTAAATTTTGAACTTAAGTTTTGAATGAAAAGGGGGTTGAAATCTCTTATTTTACTTTCTTTTTTTTTTTTTTTTTTTTGAGACAGGGTTTCCTCTGGTGCCCAGGCTGAAGTGTAGTGGCACAGTAATAGCTCACTGCAGCCTCAACCTCCTGAGCTCAAGCAATCCTCCTGCCTCATCCCCCCAAGTAGCTGGGACCACAGGTACTTACCACCATGCCTCACTAATTTTTGTATTGTTTATGGAAATAGGGATCTCATTATGTTGCCCAGGCTGGTCTCAAACTCCCGAGCTCAAGCAATCTGCCTGCCTTGGCCTCCCAGAGTTCTGGGATTACAGATGTGAGCCACTGCACCCCTCGAAATCTCTTTCAATTCAAAGACGCTATGGTTGTAAAGTTCTTTTTCTTTTTTTTTTTTTTTGAGACAGAGTCTTCCTCTGTTGCCCAGGCTGTAGTTCATGGCACAATCTCGGCTCACTGCAACCTCTGCCTCCTGGGTGCAAGCGATCCTCCTGTCTCAGCCCCCCTGGTACCTGGGATTACAGGCACATGCCACCATGCCCGGCTGATTTTTGTATTTTTAGTAGAGATGGGGTTTCACCATATTGGACAAGCTGGTCTCAAACTGCTGACCTCAGGTGAGCCACCCGCCTCAGCCTCCCAAAGTGCTGGGATTACAGGCGTGAGCCACCCCGCCCGGCCGGTTGTAAAGTTCTATAGCAGTGGAATTTTAGAGTTTTTCAGGCCTACGATGTCTCTAAGATCTGTGACTCTTACATCAATAGATACTAAGATTCGAGGCTACTAAAATGTCAAGATTGTTTGGGTCTCATGGTTTGTATTTCTTTCCAAGAGTTTGGCTGGGAGTGCTGGCTCATGTCTGTAATCCCAGAACTTTGGGAGGCTGAGGTGGGCAGATCATCTAAGGTCAGGAATTTGAGACCAGAAACATGGTGAAACGCCGTCTCTACTAAAAATACAAAAAATTAGCCGGGCATGGTGGCGTGTGTCTGTAGTTTCAGCTACTCGGGAGGCTGAGGCAGGAGAATCACTTGAACCTGGGAGGCAGGGCTTGCAGTGAGCCGACATCACGCCACTGCACTCCAGCCTGGGCGACAGAGCGAGACTCTGCCTCAAAAAAAAAAAAAAAAAAAGTTCATAATGTGAAGATCGAATGTTTCTGTGACTGTGGATCTGTAGGATTGATGGTTCTGTGTCGCTGGCTTCTGCCTCGGGACAGGGCATGACCAGTGTCCCCCCTGGATACCAGCCAGGGGCCATGCTCGGTGTGGAGATTGCAGATGAGGCCAGCAGGGCCCTGCTCAGTGGAGCTGCCTAGAAGCACCAGAGTGCTCAGGGCCAGGATGGAACGATCAAAACCGGCCAGAGGGCGCCGTGCCCAGGGTAGGTGCCTTCTCCCTGTGAGCCGCCTAAGGGCAAGCCCTGCCTCCTGGCCTGCCCCCTACCCTCCCCCAGACAGGCTCCCAAGTTCACTGGCACCAGCCAGTCCAAGAGGGGTCCTGGTAGAGAGCGGGGCCCAGAGAATTCTGTAGGGGCTAGGCAATCCAGGAAAGCTTCCTGGAAGAGTAGGGAGTTTGGAATTGCGTGTTATTTGTTGACTTTGTCGTGTATGCTCTAACGGCCTGTGTTCTCCATCACAGCCAGGCTGTTTATCTTCTTCGCTGCTGCACTCAGCACAGTGCCTGGCGGGCAGTGGGAACCAAATGACTCCCTCCTATTCCTTATGTCTGTTGCCTATTGTCTGTTTCTTTCACCGTAAGCAGGGATCTGTCCGATTCGCGGCTACTTCCCAGGCTCCCAGACCAGTGACCAGCATCGCGCAGGCGCTCGGCAGAGACCAAGCACAGAGGCCTCTGCCGCGGGGCGGGTCCCGGACGCGCCGGGCGGAGTCTGGGAACTACAAGTCCCATGGTGCCTCGCGGCCGCCAGCGCACAGACGCAGCCGCCCTCGGCGTCCTGTGTAGCTGGCGACCTAGGCCGCGGGACCCGGACCGGGGTAGAGGCAAGGGCAGAGCGTCAAGGAGCGGAGTTCGCGCCTCCAGCCGCCATGCCGGACAGCTGGGACAAGGATGTGTACCCTCAGCCCCCGCGCCGCACTCCGGTGCTGTCGTCGCAGACTTGGGTGCCCAATCCCATCGTCTACATAGAGAAGGCATTCGACCTAATCGTGGACCGACCCGTGACCCTCGTGAGAGGTACGAGGCCCCAGCCCGGGGCTCCCTCGCCGGCCTCTGGGGACCCCTGGATTCCACACCCTGCCTGGATCCTCCAATGCCCCCGGGTCCCGTCTCCCTGAGACCGCCCCCGGCTGCACCCCGGGGACAAACCCCCACCCCCGGAGACCCCCGAGCTCCGTCGCCTGCTTTGGCCTCCCACTGCACCCCGGTCGTCACCTCCTAGGATCCCTTACTCTCCCCTGCACCCCAGGACGCCCCGCTTCTTCCCAGGACTCTTCCCTCCCTGCCGCACCCAGCACCCACTGCTCCAGGACCCCGCACTGCTCTCCGCCCCCGCCGCCCCGGCAACCCCTCCACTGCACCGCTGGCCTCAGGCCTCTCAAATGTTAGGGGTGGTCTGCACAGGGAAGCATCCGAATCCTGGGGGTTGTTAGACCTGTCTCTCTGCCAGATGACCAAGTGTCAGGGTGATGGCCGAGATGCCCACATTCACCATCTCTGAAACGAACCGGGAGAATGCCCGGTTCAGCTTTTTTTTTTTTTTTTTCTTTCCCTGAGACAGCCTCACTCTGTTGCCCAGACTGGAATGCAGTGGTGCGATCTCGGCTCACTGCAACCTCTGCCCCATCCGGGGTTCAAGAGATTCTCCTGCCTCAGCCTCCCCAATAGCTAGGATTACAGGTGCACCACCACCACACCCAGCTAATTTTTATATTTTTAGTAGACACGGGGTTTCACCATGTCAGTCAGGCTAGTCTCGAACTCCTGACCTCAGGTGATCCTCCCACCTTGGCCCCCCAAAGTGCTGGGATTACAGGCCTGAGCCACCGCACCCAGCCTGGTTCAGTTCTTTTTGAACACTTGGGGTGCATAGCACACTCTGGTGGTTCTCTTGTAAAAGGATGATGTCTGCAAATCAAACCCCCAAGGATCTGGAAACCGTGCAACAGCTGACCCAGCTCCCTCTCTTTCGTAGCAGTCCTAGAACATGTCTGTCCTATGTGTCGGGATGTTCGAGCTCTCTTTTTAGCTTGTTCATTTCCCAGTGAGGAAGCTGAGGCCATCAGGTGGTAAGTTCTGCTTGCTGGAGGCTCCCTGTTGGAACCTCTGCGCACCCAGTCCTCCCCCAGGACTCCACAGGGGTCCCTGTGCAGCTGGGGGAGGTGCACTGGCAGAGCCGCGTCACAGTCAGTGCTGTCTGTGCGAAGCAGCTGCCTGTAGGCTTGTGTGGGGGACAGAGTAAGGTAATGCATGTGGAATTCTGAGGATGATGCCTGGTACACTGGAGCTCTCCATCAGCTGTAGCCTAGGCCTTCACAGGCCGGCCTGGCCAGCCACACCTCATAGAGAGACGAATTGCCGGTTTTCTTTTGTTTTTGAGATGGAGTCTCGCTCTGTCACCCAGGCTGGAGCACAGTGATGCGATCTCGGCCCACTGCTAGTTCCACCTCCCGGGTTCACGCCATTCTCCTGCCTCAGCCTCCTGAGTAGCTGGGACTACAGGCACCCACCACCATGCCCGGCTAATTTTTTTTACTTTTTTTAGTAGAGATGGGGTTTCACCGTGTTAGCCGGGATGGTCTCCATCTCGACCTCATGATCCGCCCGCCTCGGCCTCCCAAAGTGCTTGGATTACAGGCGTGAGCCACCGCGCCCGGCCAAATTGCCTGTTTTCTAAACGCTGGAACTCAGGAAGTTCTCCCTCCCCTCCAAGGGGCTTATGAGAACTAGAAAGCTAAAAGCTTGTCCAAACCAATGAGGTGTTTTGAGTCTGTGGTTTTGTCTTTGCAGAATTTATAGAGCGGCAGCACGCAAAGAACAGGTATTACTACTACCACCGGCAGTACCGCCGTGTGCCGGACATCACTGAGTGCAAGGAAAACGATGTCATGTGCATGTATGAAGCCGAAATGCAGTGGAGGAGGGACTAGTACGTGAGCCACGCTGGGAGTGTGGAGATCTGCAGCATGCGCAGCTGGGCCACCGGTCCCTGGGATGCCACAGAGTAGCATGCCCAGATCTTAGGGGTGACCCCAGGGCTCTGGATTTCAATTATTCTCGCGGGGTACAGGGAAAGGATTCCTTGTGATTAGCCTCTCTTGCTCCCTTTCTCCCCCAGCAAAGTCGACCAAGAAATTGTCAACATTATACAGGCTCGACTCAAGGCCTGTCAGCAGAGGGAAGGACACAACTACAAGCAGAACTGCAGCAAGGAAATGGAGCAGTTCGCCCAGGTGGCCAAGGCCTACCAGGACCGCTGTGCGTGACCTCCCCCTCCCATCCTCCTGAGGCCTGGGGCCCAGAACCATCGCGATTCCTCCCTCCCTTCACTTCTGCCCACTTGACTTTGCCCCCTTTGTATGTAGCAGAGGCCTGGGTTCCCAGCTTGTTTCTATTGCTTTCTCAGATCAGGACCTGGGGGCTCACTATTCTGCCAGGAAGTGCCTGGCCAAACAGAAGGAGAGGATGCTGGAAGAGAGAAAAGCTGCAAAAGAGGCTGCCGCTGCCACCTCCTGAGGCATCTGTGGGTGCACCTGCTGTGTGGCTCTGTATGACTGTTGCTTAAATAAAGTCCTGCAACCTGCCTGTGTTTCTGGTGTGATCTATTGGCCCCACATCACAGATTCAAACCACCACTAACCATGCAGGACACAGGAAATAGTAACAGGCTTAATTCACTTTATTTTTCTTGTATAAAAAGCCTATGTTGTAGCCACAGCTGGAGCCTGGGTCCGCTGCACAGAGACTCTGGTGTGGGTCTTGACAAGGTGGTCAGTGAATTCCTGATAGGGAGACTTGGTAAACACAGTCTCCTTCCAGAGGTCAGGGGTCAGGTAGCTGTAGGTCTTAGAGATGGCATCAAACGTGGCCTTGGCTGCAAAACAAAAGAACCCCAGGAGGGTCAGTGGTGTGCTTGAGGCAAGTCCCCCAACCCAAAAATTGTCGCACTCCTAGGAACAGAGAGGCCATTCTGGGCGGGTCTGTCGTGCATTAGGAGAGCCTTTCTCTGCCTCCCTGAAAACACGCCAAGCACACACCGGACCCGTGTGGTTAAGCGGAGCTGAGAGACCATGGCTATGCCCCATGCGTGGACCACCTACCGAAGTTGCCCAAGGTGGCAGTGCAACCCCGGGCTGAGGTGTAGCAGTCATCAATACCAGCCATCATGAGCAGCTTCTTGGGCACAGGCGCTGAGACGATGCCAGTGCCCCTGGGTGCAGGGATGAGGCGCACCAACACGGAGCCACAGCGGCCAGTCACCTGGTGAGGGAAGAAGTCAGGAGACAAGGGCCCAAGGGAGCCCACCCCACAGCAGGCCCATAACCTGCCACCAGCCTACCTTGCAAGGGACGGTGTGGGGCTTGCCGATCTTGTTCCCCCAGTAGCCTCTGCGCACCGGGACAATGGAGAGTTTGGCCAGGATGATGGCCCCACGGATGGCAGTGGCCACCTCCTTGGAGCACTTAACACCCAGGCCGACATGGCCATTGTAGTCCCCGATAGCAACAAACGCCTGTGAAGAGATGTGTGTGAGGCGACTGGTGGCCCTACACCCAATCACCGCCCACCGCCCAGGGGCCTGTTGCGCCCCTCAAGGAAAGAGAGGCCACAGTAAGGCCCATCCGAGGTCCTGAGGAGATCTTTTCTCTCTCTCCCCATTACGAAAGTCACACGGGTGAAGCCAAGTGCAACTACGCAGAGCCGAGAGAGTCCTGACAAGCCCAGCCCAGCCCACTCCAGGACAGCCAGGTACCTTGAACCTGGTGCGCTGGCCAGCACGGGTCTGCTTCTGCACTGGCATAATCTTCAAAACCTCGTCTTTGAGAGAGGCCCCCAAGAAAAAGTCAATGATCTCAGATTCCTGCAACAAACAAGAGAATTGTGGGGAGTGCATTAACGAAAAACTTAGCACCATTATGCTATTCAACAACCAAAGTCATCTGCGGGGCAGTGGCTCACACCTGTAATCCCAGCACTTTGGGAAGCTGAGGTGGGCAGATCACGAGGTCAGGACTTAAAGACCAGCCTGGCCCACATGGTGAAACCCCATCTCTATTCAACATACAAAAAATTAGCCGGGAGTGGTGGCGGGCGCCTGTAAACCCAGCTATTCAGGAGGCTGAGGCAGGAGCTTGAACCTGGGAGGCGAAGGTTGCAGCGAGCCGAGATCGCACCAGCCTGGGTGACAGGCCGAGACTCTGCCCCGCCAAAAAAAAATTTGTCATGAACCCCCTCACCTGGCATTCCCCATCTGTCCCCTTTGTTTCGTTTCAGCAGTGTTAATGGAATCTTGTAAGGTTAGCATGTTTCAGCATCTCAATCGTTTCTTCCTATCTGCCCTTTTCCTCGTTTGGTGAGATGTGGCTTTCCACTCAGGTTTCCTTTTGCTTTGTCCAGCTTTGGCCTAGCCATGAACACCGTACCTTGCTAGAGCGAACGCTCACATGACAAACGTGCCATTAGCCTTTCCCCACTGCACCAGCTGGACGCGGATGACAGCTGTCCGGTACATGCGCACTGTAAGTTTGCTAACCCTTACGGTGTCCTCCCACAACCTGAACTGCATCGTCCTCTCGGACGGCATGAACCGAGCGCTGCTTCTGTCTCAGCTCTTCATGAATTCGCTGCGAAACGTGGGAAGATGCGCTGAAATGCCTTTCGTGGCTCTCGCTTCGCTCAGGTATATCCATCCAACTCTCTCAAGTGGAATCCTCTCCTCAGCCGGCCCGCAACACAACCTCAACCTCTCCAACGAGACGCCGGGTCCTTCAAGGCGGGTCAATGGCAGATGCCAAGTATCCAACCCCAGCCCAAACCACTCCGGGGTCGCACTTGTTCAACGTCCCAACGCCCGACGCGTACCTTAATGGGCAGAGAGAAGAGGTAGATCTCTTCCAGGGACTTGATCTTCATGTCCTTGACCAAGCGGCCCAGCTTGGTGACCGGCATCCACTAGAGGGAGAAAATGCGCGAGTGACCAGGGCCGCTCTCCGCCGCCGCCTACGGGCCCGATCCCGCGCGTAGCTGAAACCTACCTCCTTATCCTCGGCCTTGCCTCCGCGAGCTCCACGGCCTCGGCCCCGACCCCGTCCACGGCCGCGACCGCGGCCCCGGATGCCACTGCCGAAACCTCCGCGGAAGCCACCGCGGTTCCCCATCCCAGGGCCACCAGGGCCTCCGGGCCCCCCCGCTGCACCGGCGTCATCCGCCATTTGCTGGAGAAAACGACAAGAACCGAGCAGTCAGTGCGGGGTAGGCATCTAGCAGCCCCCCGCAAGACCCAGACAGGGGCTCCCGCCCAGGAGCGCGGACTCGGGAGCCTAGACCCGACTCGATGTCCGCGGATTCCAGCCGCCCGCGCCGAGACCCGCAGCTGCATATTAGACCACTCACGTGTTTTCTCGGAGAAAAAGAGCGAGGCCTGCTGGGAAGCAGGTTTTATACCACACCAAGCGCCGCGAGACCTCCGCTGCCCCGCCCCGGGCGGGAGCGCGCCGAGCTCCCATAAGGCAACCTGTGATTGGCTCCGCGGTGCGCCGCCCTCACCGGGCTCGGCGTGCTCCTGCGCGTCCGGCCCCAGCCGCGGCCTGGGAATCTACACCACCCGAAAAGCGGCTATAACCGCCCGCGCGTCTTTTGCGCTCCCCTATTCACTCAGGTAGGTCGTGCCGCGTTCGCCACCGGTATCCCGCTGGTGGTCTTGGAGACCGGCGTTGGTTGAAAATCACCCCCGGCTTTGGCCGTGACCGCGGGTGAGATTCGACGCCCAGAGCCTCCGGGGGCCTCAGCTCACCGCGCGCTGCTCCGTGTGCGGCGGTGAAACCCAGGCCCCGACAGGCGCCGCGGCCTCCCCCCAGGTGTGGCCGCTCGCGTGGTCTGGCCCCTGACTCCTGACCCTGGCTGCCGACCCCTAACCCCGTTTTCTCTCCGCAGGACACTGGTCCTCCCACGCCTGAGACCGACGTCGCCAGGACCGCGGGGTCGGGGGGACTCGGCTGTTGCCCGTCTTTCAAATAAAGCTGTTTGCCTAACTCATTGCGTGCGGGTGTTCTTGGGGTCCCGACCCGCCTATCAGCCTGGCAAGTGCATCTGTTCACGCTGTGGCGGGGAGAACCCTAGCGAGATGCCTCCTCGTCTTTCCTGGCCATCCCAACGCCGCGTTGGACACAAGGATGGGATGTGGGAGGTTGGCAGGTGACATGTAAAGGTCCGACACTTAAGTGGTGGAGCCAGATTGGGAACAGTCTTGTGGCCATGCGCGCCTCAGGTAAAGTGCCCTGGCCCAAAGGGCGCCAGGTGGGGCCAGCAGAGCGCTCGCAAGGATGGGAAGTTCAGAGGCTTCCAGTGACTTCCTTGTGAGACCAGCTGAGATTCTAAGGGATTTGATCAACTAGGCCTAGATGAACTCAGCGACCCAGTAGTGCTAGGCTGGAGTGGATCAGACACCTGGTTTGGGAGGCTGGGCCCCCTGCTGTGGGGCAGCAGGTTACCCAGGAGTTTAGTTCTCACTGCCTTGGAGCTAGCCCCTGAGTATCAGATCCTAAGTGAAGACCCCTAGTGGGTCAATGCCTAAAGCTCTGAAACACTAGGAGCCCTAGGAGCTGCAGCCCTCTGGAGAGAAGAGGGCGGCGATCCCTGGGATCCCACTGAAGCCCTGGCCTGGGGGAAACAGCTCCATGAAGCTTGGTTCATCTCAGCTCACTGCAGCTTCTGCCTCCCGCTTTCAAGCAATAATGCCTCAGCCTCCCAAGCAGCTAGGACTACAAGCACCTGCCACCACGCTCGGCTAATTTGTCTGTATTTTTAGTAGCGATAGGTTTTCACCATGTTGACCAGGCTGGTTCGAACTCCTGACCTCAACCGATCTGCCTGCCTCGGCCTCCCAAAGTGTTAGGCTTGCAGGCATGGGCCAGTGCACCTAGCCCTGTGACTTTTTAAAGAGGTGGGGTCGGCCGACCGCGGTGGCTCAAGCCTGTAATCCCAGCACTTTGGGAGGCCGAGACGGGCGGATCATGAGGTCAGGAGATTGAGACCATCCTGGCTAACACGGTGAAACCCCATCTCTACTAAAAAGTACAAAAAAACTAGCTGGGCGAGGTGGCGGGCGCCCGTAGTCCCAGCTACGCGGGAGGCTGAGGCAGGAGAATGGCGTAAACCCGGGAGGCGGAGCTTGCAGTGAGCTGAGATCCGGTCACTGCACTCCAGCCTGGGTGACAGAGCGAGACTCCGTCTCAAAAAAAAAAAAAAAAGAGGTGGGGTCACACTGAGTTGCCCAGACTGGTCTCCTGGGCTCAAGTGATCCTCCTGCCTTGGCCTCCCAAACTGCTGGGATTACAGGTGTGAGCCACTGCGCCCGGCTACCTGTGATTCTCTACAGAAGGGAACAAGGGCTGGGCTGTACAGGGTCTCTGGGCCCTGAACCAGGGTTGTGATTGGCTTGAGCTGGACAATGCTATTGTGATGTCAACCTACACCCACTGTGAAATGCAGGCTCCTGAGCTCTGGGGGCCTGTGGAGCTGCTGTCTAGACACAGATCATGGTGAGTCTGGGGTCCTCTTGCCTCCAGCCCTTAGATGTGTGCCCAACTCCAGAAACCTGCCGAGTTGTTCAGGGATCGACCCCACTGCACTTGGAAAGGGTGGGCAATGGGTCACAGGCCCCCATATGGTACAATGAAACCTGGAAGGCTCTGGCTAGGTCTGATTCCAGGCTAAGGCCCCCGTCTCCAACCAGGGATTAGTAGTCCTGGGGTGGGGGGCCCTAACCCCTACAGCTGCCCCCTCAAAGTGGGTGCTGAGCCAGCCCCTGTACTTGAAGTTCTGTGGCCCACCTCCCCGCCCAAAGCTTGCTAGGCTGTTGCTGGGTATGTGGACCAGGGACTGGATCACTGTCCCAGCCAGGTCCTGACACCTGGCCTTTGCAGAGAGGCGGGTATGATCTCAACCTCTTCGCCAGCCCTCCTGACAGCAACTTTGTGTGCTCCGTCTGCCATGGGGTTCTCAAGAGGCCAGCAAGGTTGCCATGCAGCCACATCTTCTGCAAAAAGTGCATCCTCCAGTGGCTAGCCAGGTGCCACCGGGTACCCAAGGGGTTGGGGGGGGTAGGAGTGAGACTGGGGGCAATTGCTGTGGCCCAGAACAGAGGGGAAAGTCAGCCAAAAGACTCAGCCACGGAATCCCCCTAAACTAAAATGTGTATACCCTCACTCAGTGGCGTGTGCAGACCCCGGCCCCAGCCTCGGAGCTGAGAGCGCCCTGTAATATGCCCTGATGCCCTCTTCAGCTGATGAAAGGACCACCTGGGTCACTGAGTGAGAGCTTGACCAGGGCTCCCTTCCCATTCCCAACACTCACCCCTACTCGTGCCTCCTTCCAGACAAAAGACCTGTCCGTGCTGTAGGAAAGAGGTGAAAAGGAAAAAGATCGTCCGCGTGAATAAACTCCGGAAAATCATTGGCCGCCTGGAAGTCAAGGTAGCTCAAAGTAGCCACTCCCCCAACCCTGGACCCTTCCCACCCTAGTAGGGGTGGGGCAGGGCCAGGAGAGGGGGCAGGAGAATCCTATCTTCAGACATAAACAAGTGCAGCCTTGGGAGGACCAGACGTGGCTGAGTTTGAATCGTGGCTCTACTGCTTTGCTGTGACTTTAAGCAAGTCACCTAACTTTTTCAAGCCCAGGGGTCTCAGCTGTAAAATGGAGATTTTAGAGGACTCACAGAGGATTTTCAGAGGCTCTAGTGCCTGGTGTGCTGGCCACTACTCTCCAGCCCCCTAGTTTTACAGATGGGTAAACTGAGGTTAAAAAGGAAAGCCTGGCATCCACATCACTCACCAGACCAACCCAACTGTGTACCTTCCAGTTCCCCAAGCCTCAGGCCTCGCCCTTCTCCTGGAACTTCTAGCTTTTTCCCACTTCCAAGCATTTGCCCCAGTGATCTCTCCACCCACTCACCCAAGTCAGAAAAGTGTGGGAGGCTCCCGGTTCCCTGGTTCCTGGTGAATGGAAAGCCAGGGGTGGGGGGTTCTGGGGGTGTCCCGCCTGATTTCTTCACACGTGTTCTCCTTCACCCTCAGTGCAAGAACGCCAACGCTGGCTGCATAGTGACGTGCCCCCTGGCCCATCGCAAGGGGCACCAGGACTCATGCCCCTTCGAGCTAATGGCCTGCCCCAACGAGGGCTGCACCTCGCGGGTGCCGCGTGGGGCCCTGGCAGAGCACCGGCAGCACTGCCAGCAAGGATCCCAGCAGCGCTGCCCCCTGGGCTGCGGGGCCACCCTGGACCCGGTCAAGCGCGCTCGCCACAACTGCTACCGGGAGCTGCACAATGCCTGGAGCGCGCGCCAGGAGCGCAGTCGGACCCTGCTGGTGTGCCTTCTGCGGCGCGTGCGCTGGCTGTACCGAGCCACCAGCGTCGTTCGCCGAGAGCTAGCGGAGCTCAGCAACTTCTTGGAGGAAGACACCGCTCTGCTGGAGGGCACCTCACAGGAGAAGGCCAAGGTCGCCCCATAAGGCAACGCTGGGGCTGAGGGGGTGGGGGAGCCTAGGGCCAACATACCTTGTAAATAGGTCAATAAAAGCGGAGCCCAGGCCTGCCTGCCTCTGTGCCTGCGGCCCTCATAACTGTCACCGGTGCATCCCTGCCGCCCTTTCCAGGCATTTGCCTGCTCTCTTTCATCTTTTCTTTTCTTTTCTGTTTTTTTTTTGAGACAGAGTCTCGGTCTGTCGCCCAGGCTGGAGTGCAGTAGCGCGATCTCGGCTCACTGCAACCTCCGCCTCCCGGGTTCACGCCATTCTCCTGCTTCAGCCTCCCGAGTAGCTGGGACTACAGGCACCCGTCACCACGCCCGACTAATTTTTTGTACTTTTAGTAGAGACGGGGTTTCACCGTGTTAGCCAGGATGGTCTCGATCTCCTGACCTCGTGATCCACCCGCCTCGGCCTCCCAAAGTGCTGGGATTACGGGCGTGAGCCACCACGCCCGGCCACGAATGCCTTTTTATACTGTTATCAAAGAACCAGGCCACCAGCGCCGCCACCAGCGCCAGTCTACCCTCACCGGACCGCGAAGCACCCTCCGGGCTCATGGCCCTCCCCCCAGGCCGGAAACGTCTCCGCCCGCTTCCGCTTCCCGATGCAGCAGCCACTGCCCGAAGCAAAGATGGCGCCAAGCGCGCGGCGCCTGTGGGGACGTCACAGTGGTCGCGCGCGGTGACGCCATCGCAGCGCGCCGAGAGTGTGGAGTTCTGTGAGGAGTTCGGTGCTAATCTCCGTCACGCGGCGGCGGCTGCCGGGGCCCTAGCCGATTTCAGCTGGAGCGGCGGCGGCGGCAACATGGCAGAGACCGCGGCCGGAGTGGGCCGCTTCAAGGCCAAGTGAGCCCGGAGCGTTGGGGCCGCGCGGGGAGGGAGCTGGGTTCGCAGCCGGCATAGCGGAGGTGCGCGTGGGGTGGGCACGCATTCTGGTCCGTGGAGGCGAGAGGCTATGTGTGCGCCGGCTCGCGGGGTCCCGGACGCTGCGGTGACACCAGGCGGGAGAGTCGACCCCGACTGCTCTCGGGGAGGACGGCGATCGGAGCCTGGCCGCCGGGAGCAGCAGCGTGGGCTCATCGAGAAGCCGGCTGTGGGTGGAGTGGGGATCAGAAGTCCCGATGAGGGGAGGAGAGGGCTGAGCCTAGGTCGGGGCTGGTCCCGGGAGGCGGCGGGAGGCGAAGAACCACCTCTGAGCAGTCGGCCTAGGGACGTTTTACCCGCGATCTCTCTTCTCCAGGGAGCAGGTAGACAGCAGGAGAGGGGCGGGTCTGCAGAAGCCCAGGAGGCCCTGAGTTCTGTGCCCCCTCACTCCCCAAGCCTTTGTCGAACAGCAGTACTGGTGCCCCTGCCCTGGCAGCGCAGCCTCAGGGGATTAGCGTTTCCACTGGCAGCTATGGGGCTTTGGTTGTGCCAAGCACTGGTAAAGGAAGGTCCCAGGCTGGCAGCACCGCCATGGGAGGGTCAACTGGGTGCGGGGGTTCAGGGGCTGCTTTCATTTTGGCAGTCAGGCTTCCAGAAGCGCAGCGAGCCAGACCTTGACATCTGGGAAGAGAAGCCCAGGCCGCATACAAGCAACAGGGGGAAGATAGGAAACCCGTCCCAGAGGCTGGGACAGGAGCAATGGGGTGCACTGTGGGCCATGAGAGGGAAGGAAAGCAGAGGCAAGGGTGGCAGAAGCTCTTCTGGGCAAGGTCTGGAAGGTGTGTGGGCAGAAGGGAGGGTTTGATGCAGGGCAGTGATATCTTCAGCTATGTTCTGAAAGGTACCTGGCAGCAGGGTTAAGAGGTAGGTAGGGGAGGCCGGGAGCAGTGGCTCACGCCTGTAATCCCAGCAATTTGGGAGGCCAAAGTGGGTGGATCACGAGGTCAGGAGATCGAGACCATGGTGAAACCCCCATCTCTACTAAAAAATACAAAAAACTAGCCGGGCGCAGTGGCAGGTACCTATAGTCCCAGTTACTCGGGAGGCTGAGGCAGAATGGTGTGAACCCGGGAGGTGGAGCTTGCAGTGAGCTGAGATCGCACCCTTGTACTCCAGCCTGGGTGACAGATGGAGACTCTGTCTCAAAAAAGAAAGAAAAAAAAGAAGAGGTAGGTAGGGGGCCCAGTGAAGAGGCCAGAGTGGCTGACCAGAGGCTGCGGTGGCCTGGACCAGGTGGAGGCAATGGAGAGGGAAGGAGGAGGGGCAGGAGTGAGGTCACAGCAATGACAGCTGCTCGTGGGACCTGGGCTCTGGGCAAGCCTGGGGATGAAGGGAGGAGCCAGCGAGGGGAAGAGGTATGCCAGACCTCAGGGATGAAGACACTGGGAGGATGTGCTCTGGGCTGGCTACCCAGGCCTGGCCACCCACCGCCGGCAGGTGTGTCCCCAAGGACCCCCCTGGCTCTCACTGGGGAATCCCTGAGAACCCTGGGCTGTTGGGCTGACTCTTCCTGACACAGGCCCACCCCCTGCTGCCTCAGGGATCACCAGCCCAGGTCTCCACTTCTCAGTGAGGGGGGTAGCAACATCCCCCTGCAGTACTGCTGGTTCCACCCCATGCCCTGTCTCTGCTGTTGCCCAGAAACTCAAGGGCAGGGGACATTGGGGTCACCTCGAGAGGAGCACCCAACACAGGGCTGGGCCCTGGGGACTGAAGGGGTGGGTGGTGCTCACTCGCCCCCTGCTCTCCTTCCAGCTATGCTGTGGAGCGCAAAATTGAACCTTTCTACAAGGGCGGAAAAGCACAGGTACCAGCCTGGGGAAGGGCAGGGGGCGGGTAGCCAGAGACCGTGGGGGGTGCTGAATGTTGCCTGGCTGAGACCCCTCTGTCCCCAGCTGGACCAGACTGGCCAGCACCTCTTCTGCATCTGTGGCACCAGAGTCAACATTCTGGAGGTGGCCTCGGGGGTCGTGCTGCGGAGTCTGGAGCAGGTGAGGGTAGCCTGGGTGGGTGAGGGGTAAGTGGAGGGGGCAGCCCACTCACACCATGCTCTGCACACCACTCTTTCTCCTAGGAGGACCAGGAGGACATCACTGCCTTTGACCTCAGCCCTGACGATGAGGTACGCGGGGCGGGGCCTGGAGGGGACCTGCTCCAGCGCCTCCCTCCCAGACTGAGTCCAGGAGGCTGTGAGCAGGGTATTGCTGCCCCTCTGCTGACCTGTATCCTCCCCCAGGTGCTGGTGACAGCCAGCCGGGCATTGCTGCTGGCTCAGTGGGCCTGGCGAGAGGGCACCGTTACCCGCCTGTGGAAGGCGATACACACAGCCCCCGTGGCCACCATGGCCTTCGACCCCACCTCCACGCTGCTAGCCACAGGTAGGGCCCTGCAGCACAGGTGGGTATCAGGCACAGATGCAGGGGCTTTGGGCATTCCACTCCCTCACCTTGCTTCCCTGCAGGTGGCTGTGACGGGGCCGTGCGCGTCTGGGACATTGTGCGGCACTATGGGACACACCACTTCCGAGGCTCGCCCGGTGTTGTGCAGTGAGTTGGGCGGTGGAGGGGGAGGGCAGAGGCACCGCGCAGGCTGCACAGCTCACCCATCCTGTCCCATCCGCCCGCAGCCTAGTAGCCTTCCACCCGGACTCTACACGCCTGCTGCTCTTCTCCTCAGCCACGGATGCCGCCATTCGCATGTGGTCACTGCAGGACCGGTCGTGCCTGGCTGTGCTGACTGCCCACTACAGCGCTGTCACCTCACTGGCCTTCAGCGCCAACGGCCACACCATGCTCAGGTCAGCAGTGGGCCCTGGTACAAGGGGGAGGCTTGGAAAGTGGGGGCCGAGGCTAAGACTTGACCTGAGGTTGCTGTTACTACCCCAGCTCCGGCCGTGACAAGATCTGTGTCATCTGGGACCTTCAGAGCTGCCAGGCCACAAGGACCGTGCCTGTGTTTGAGGTGGGGATGCCTGGAGGCCAGGGCTGGTTGAGTTGGGTGGGGAAGGGGCATGACAGCAGTCTGTGACCCAGTTCGTCTCCAGAGTGTGGAGGCTGCTGTGCTATTGCCAGAGGAGCCAGTGTCCCAGCTGGGTGTGAAGTCCTCAGGCCTGTACTTTCTGACAGCCGGCGACCAAGGTGTGTTGGGCCGGGACACAGGCAGCGGTGTGGGGTTGGGGAAGGCCTCTGGACCTGAGTCTCAGCAGCCCTGTCCCCACCCACACAGGCATTCTGCGCGTGTGGGAGGCAGCTTCCGGGCAGTGTGTGTACACGCAGGCCCGGCCGCCGGGCCCCGGGCGGGAGCTGACTCACTGCACCCTGGCCCGCACCGCCGGCCTGCTCCTCAGCGCCACCGCCGACCACAACCTGTTGCTCTATGAGGCTCGCTCCCTGCGGCTGCAGAAACAGGTGCACATTTACCCTTGCTCTGTCTGGAGGTGCGGGCACCAGCCCTCCTCTTGCACAGGTCCTGGCTCACATCTCCTGCCCCTGCCGCCCTGCAGTTCGCTGGCTACAGTGAGGAGGTCTTGGATGTCCGGTTTCTTGGGCCCGAGGACTCCCACGTCATCGTGGCCTCCAATAGCCCCTGCCTGAAAGTGTTTGAGCTGCAGACGTCAGCCTGCCAGATCCTCCATGGCCACACAGGTGAGTGGGGCCAGCCCACCTGACACCCTGGGACCTGCCTGGGTCCCTTGCTTGCTTCCCTTCCCCCATCTTGCTGTGTGACCTATACCTCCCCACAACATCTCAGATATCGTCCTGGCCCTGGATGTGTTCCGGAAGGGATGGCTCTTTGCCAGCTGTGCCAAGGTGAGGCACCCTGAGAGGTAGGGGCAGAGGCACCAGGCGGGGAGGCCACGCAGTAGGCCCATGGACCAGCCTCCCTCCTCAACTCCCTGTCCCCAGGATCAGAGCGTCCGTATCTGGAGAATGAACAAGGCTGGCCAGGTGATCTGCGTGGCTCAGGGTTCCGGTCACACACACAGCGTGGGCACCGTCTGCTGCTCTAGGTAGTGAGTTGGGGCTGGGCCCAGGGGTGTCGGGGACATGGAGGCCCAGGCCTGCCAGCAGGGGCTGCCACTCAGGGAGCTGAGGAGGCAGCGGCAGCTTTGGCTTGCTCTGAGGGTCCAGCCCAGAGTTGTCGAACAGAACAGGACAGGAGACTCCCTACGTGCCTCGAGGGCAGTCCTCAGAAGTAGCCCCGGCGAAGTGGTTAAAGGGGGGAAGGGCACTAGGCAGAGAACGATTCTGCACGAGGCCCAGGTGGAGAGGTGACCCCTGCATGTAGGCCTGGGGTCCTGTGGCTGGGGCTGAATCACCAGGTGCTGCGGGTGGACAGTGTAGACAGGGTGTGATCCTACAGGTGCCTGGGGGTGACCCAGGCCAACCCGCATCCTGGGACGGTCCCCGTGGTCCGTCCGGACTGTGGGCTCCCAGGCTGGCCCTGTGGGGAGCTGGCCTCAGGACTGGCCGGGGCTCAGCTGTGTCTCCTCTCCTGTTGGGCCACAGGCTGAAGGAGTCCTTCCTGGTGACAGGCAGCCAGGACTGCACTGTGAAGCTGTGGCCTCTTCCCAAAGCCCTGCTGTCCAAGAACACAGCCCCAGACAACAGCCCCATCCTCCTGCAGGCCCAGACCACTCAGCGCTGCCATGATAAGGTGACTCCATAGCCACTGGGGTGGGGGTGTGGCCAAGCCCTTGCTGGCCGGGGAGGGGGGGTGCTGAGCCATCACCTTCTCCCATTGCCAGGACATCAACAGCGTGGCTATTGCCCCCAACGACAAGCTGCTGGCCACAGGCTCACAGGACCGCACAGCCAAGCTCTGGGCCCTGCCGCAGTGCCAGCTGCTGGGTGTCTTCTCAGGTCACCGGCGTGGCCTCTGGTGCGTCCAGTTCTCTCCCATGGACCAGGTGCTGGCCACAGCCTCAGCTGATGGCACCGTCAAGCTCTGGGCGCTTCAGGACTTCAGCTGTCTCAAAGTAAGCGGCGATCCAGGCCCTCCCCACCTCTCGCCCTGGTGACATCTCATGCCCTACCCCCCACACCCTTTGCAGACATTCGAGGGGCACGATGCTTCTGTACTGAAGGTGGCCTTTGTGAGCCGTGGCACGCAGCTGCTGTCCAGGTGAGTGGTCTGGGGCAGTGCAGCGATGGGGTGGGGGGTGGCGGGGTGACCTGCCTGATGCTGAGCCTCTCCCCACCCCAAACCCAGTGGCTCGGATGGCCTCGTGAAGCTCTGGACCATCAAGAACAACGAGTGTGTGCGGACGCTGGATGCCCACGAGGACAAGGTCTGGGGGCTGCACTGCAGCCGGCTGGATGACCGCGCCCTCACTGGGGCCAGCGACTCCCGAGTCATCCTCTGGAAGGTTGTGGGCCCCAAGGGCAGGGAAGAGTCGGGGTGGAGTGGAGGCCCCATCTGACCCCAGTCTGACCCCAGGATGTGACCGAGGCGGAGCAGGCAGAGGAGCAGGCCAGGCAAGAGGAGCAGGTGGTCAGGTAAGGCCAGGGCAGTGGCACCCCTCCTGGCATCAGCCCTGCTCTGTGCTGTAGGGAGACAGGCTGAGCACCAGGCTTGCTGCCTGCTGACTCCGATGGCTCTGCCAGCAGCCCTCAGTGGCCTCTCCTCCCCTCCCCGCAGGCAGCAAGAGCTGGACAACCTGCTGCATGAGAAGCGGTACCTGCGGGCACTGGGCCTGGCCATCTCCCTGGATCGGCCCCACACCGTGCTGACTGTCATCCAGGGTCAGTGCTCACCGGGGGCAAGAGGCTGGGTCTACAGACCACTGGGCTCTGCTTTCCCCAGCTCAGCCTTCCCTCCTCCCACAGCCATCCGGAGAGACCCTGAGGCCTGTGAGAAGCTGGAAGCCACCATGCTCCGACTGCGGCGCGACCAGAAAGGTTGGGGGCCGGTCAGGGTGGGTGGCCTGGCGGGCAAGGGCCAGTCATGGCAGATTGGCAAGAGGATGAGGGTCCTGTTGCCCACAGAGGCCCTGCTGCGCTTCTGCATCACGTGGAACACCAACTCGCGGCACTGCCACGAAGCCCAGGCCGTGCTGGGTGTGCTCCTGCGGCGCGAGGCCCCCGAGGAGCTGCTGGCTTACGAAGGCGTGCGGGCAGCGCTTGAGGCCCTGCTGCCCTACACTGGTACGTGGGCACAGTCTGGGGTTGGGGGATCCTGGGGGGCGTGTGGACTACCCCCCTGACCTCCTTCTGTCCAACCCCAGAGCGGCACTTTCAGCGGCTCAGCAGGACACTCCAGGCCGCCAGTTTCTTGGACTTCCTGTGGCACAACATGAAGCTGCCTGTGCTGGCGGCCACCCCCACACCCTGGGAAACCCATAAAGAAGCGTTCCCCTAGCCGGTCCGGTCTCTCTCCAGTCCATCCTGAACCCCTGGAAAACCCATAAAGGCCGCTCTCCTAGCCGGCCCTGTCTCTCTGGACTCCAGTCCAGCCCCTACCCTGGCCAACACCCTACCTAGCCAGCCAGAAGGGCACTGGAGCTGATGGTCTCGGCCTTACCAAGCCCATCCTGCACCCTGGCCTGGCAGAGATCTAGCCCGCGGCTCCGCACGCTTAGACGGTGGGGGTCATTCAGAACAAGCTTTACTCAGAGGAACAGCAAATACCCGCCTCCCGACCTGCTGGCCAGGGAGATCCGCCCTCCGCACTCGTCCCAGCCCTGGGACGGCGCGGTCCATCCCCCCATCGGGGTCCTCGCGCTCACCGCTCCGTAGTACGATGCGGCACAGGCACAGGCTCCACGCACCCTCGGGACGGGCCCTGGCGCCCTGGGCGCCGCTCCAGGGCCCTGCGTGTGACGGTGCAGCAGCGGCTCTGGATGGCGCCCGGCGAAGGTCGGGTGGGCACGGTGGGGGGAGGGGCGGTGGCCTGGGAGGGTTCGGGGGATCCCCGGGCCTCACCGGCCGGGTCGTCTCCTCCACGGAACCCCGTCCGGCTCAGGAGTGCGCCCAGCCCTTCCGGCCGCAACAGCACCGCGGGAAGGAGGCCCTCTCGGTCGCCGTACCTGCGAGGGGCGGGGTGTAGTTAGGGCCCCGTCCGCCCGCCTCGGCTAGGCTCCCCGCCCACGCCCCCTCCCGCGTACCTGCACAGCCACCAGCCGCGGTCTGACGTTTCCAACACGCGCACGCGCGCCCCCGCGGGCACTGACAGCTCATCTGCGCGGTTGCTGTCGTAGGCGCGGGAAGCACAGAAGTGAGGACCTGAGAGTGGGTGCCTGGAGTCACCGCGGGGCAGCATAGGCCAAGGCCCGCCCGCACCCTTCTCCAAATTCTCCTTGCTTGAGTCTGCTGACTGCGGGGCCGCTCTAAAACCGGTTCGGGGCTTCCTCTAGGTGCGGAGACCAAGCACGGACTCCTCGGCTGCCCTGCCCGCGATGCTTCTGACCCAGTCTTGCCACACGGTCAAGCCGTAGTGGTGGCATGAGGGGTGGGGTTAGGCGCATACCGCTGCTGCCTAGGGACGGGCCTCCCTCCCGGCCCTGGCCCGGGGCCGCCGCCTCCAGGTAGGGCGCTGGAAACCAGGCTACCTGCTGGTCCTCATTCTCCACCAGCCACCAGCCTGTGCGCAAGAAGCGGGCGGGGACTCAGATCTCGAGGCTCCTTCGGGTCCAGGGGCAGAGGAACAAATCCCTGGGTTATTGGCGGGCCCTACCTGAGGGGTGCCGCAGCAGCACGTCCAGGCTCTCCTGGGCCCGCGCCTGAAAAGGCCGATTCCGCGTATCCTGGGTACCGAAGGGCTGCAGGCAGCGCAGGCTCTGAGTCTCCAGACTGTGGATGGAGAGGCGGCCCGCAGCACGCGAGACAGGCGGCTCCTCTGGGGCGGGCAGGATCACTCGGCTGGGAAGGGCAGCCCGCACGAGTGAGAGGTAGGCGGATGGGGAGGGTGAAACCGGAGGCGCCACCCGGTAAGACCGCCAGCCTCCCAGTCTCTGCCCGTCTTCGCTGGCTGTTCCCCCCACCCTAAACCTCTCCCAGCTCCAAACGCTGCTGCAGGCTGGGAGTTTGGGGCGAGTCAGGCACCTGCCGGGTGGCAGCGCGGGCTCCAGGTCCAGGGGTTGCGGTGCGAAGAAGCCAGTGATCGCCGGGCTCTGTGCCACACGCTCTGCAGTCGCCAGCAGCCTCCGAGAATAGGTTTCCAGCAGCTGCAGGCGCGCCAGGCCGCGGCTCGTGCGCCCCCCGTGTGCAAACAGTGGTGCATCTTAAGGCACCACAAAAACGTGCTGTGAGACCCCGCGTTGGGATTCACTGTTCCCTGGCGCCCCAGGCAAACCACCGCCTTCCCCGCCCCCATACCCAGGCTGGCCTGACCGAGAAGCCTCGGGAGAACGCGGTCAGATCTCCGCAGCAGGCCCGCCTCCACCGGGAAGGTCTCCTTGAGGGTCTTCTGAGGGCAGGAACGGGGGCATTGGTCTTCCAGAGCCCACTGTGCACCCTTGGGAGGGCGGGGTCCCTCACCCAGATGGCAGGGGCTGGGAGCTTCAGCGGGGACGAAGGGCCTCCAGTGGGAGTCACTGATGGGAGGCAGTCCAGTGGGAGGCAGCCGGGTGGGGAAGCCGCAACTGTGGCATCAGGGTGGCCCAGGGTCACTTACCTTGAGCCGCCTGAATTCGTCCCAACTCCTGCGCACGAAGGTGTCGCTGCCGTCTGACCAGCGCACACAGAAGGCAAAGGTCTGGGGGACAAAAAGTTAGGAGTGCCTTGGAGGTGTTGGTCCAGGCACCCCCTTCCTATGCCTTGGGGCCACTAGGGACCCAGCCAGGTCTTACTTGGAGCCTCTTGATCTGCACCAGGGCTGCTCCTTGCACTGAAACTGGGTATCGGGGGCCTGCCATGGCTGTGGCCTCCAGGCTGCAGACTCCTGAAATGGGTGAGGACCCTTCTGCCTCCCTGTGCTTCAGAGGACTCTGGGGGACCCAGAAGACCGTCTGGGATACAATCTGGCAACGCCTCAAGCCTGTGGGGTCCTTGTGGAGCCGCCCCAGCCTAGTCCTTTGCAGCTTTCTTGCTGTCTCCCAAGCCCACGATCTGGGGGCAGGAGCACAGGGACTGGGGGACTTGCAGGCAGAGCTGCTAGGAGGAAGAAGAATGAGCTTTCCAGCCCTGGAGGCGTACAAGACTGAAGAAGGGGTGGAGGGTAGGCGGAACTGCTGCCTGGGTCCCTCCTGCCTGCCTCTGGCCACTGGAGGAGGGAGAAGGCAGGGCTAATCAAAGTGCCGCCTGTCCTGCCCACCTCTCTGGATTCCCCCACTCTGTGAGGTAATTGCCCTGCTAGGGTGCGCCCAACAACTCTTGTCTTTGAACTAGCCTGGGGATTTCTGTGCAGAACCAAGGCCTCAGTGCTTAAAGCTTTAAGTGCTTTGTCTGACTTAATCCTAATGCTGGAGGAAAGGTCTCTTAACGTCCCCGACTAATAGGCGAGGAAATGTGTGTTAAATGCGTGATTTTTGTGAGTTTTTGTGTACATGCTGGGGGAGGGGCAGACCTCACATGCTCACCCCAGGGGTTCCCCTGCAGTGGAGACTTGGGGTAGGAGAAAGAGGGCCCATCTGTGCAGTCACTGGCACTTGTTGGGTGGGGGTGGAGGTCAGGGAAGTGGTCACTAGGGCTGTTTTGAGAACCACCTCTCAATTCATGATTTGCCATGACTTACTGCAAACATGGCCTGGGCAGAGGCTTGCTCAGGTGCCCCACCTCTCTGGCTGCTTCCTTATAGTTCAGGCTTCGGAAGCCACATTCAACCCTGGCACACAGTGGTTCTTCCTGGTGCTGGGGTCACCAGTTCTGTGTTGGGATGCCCCTACTCCAGCCCCTTCAGGGAGTGGTCAGCCTCTGGGGCATCCCTCCAGGAAGCTGCCCTGGCTGCAACAAAGGGCCTTTGTGTGTCTGTCCCTCCAGCACTCTCTGAGGCCCTCAAGCTGTCCCTGGTCCTGGCATGGGCAATGAACACCTGCTCACACAGGGCTGATTTGCAGGGTGCCCCCAGCCAGCTGTCACCTTCTCCCTGATCTCAGCTGAGGGCCTAGCTGACCTGGTGGGGTCCAGCATTTGAACCCAGGGAAGACCTTGCTCCCCTGGAAGACAGGAGAGAAGCTGGGGAGGATTTATTCAAAAGCAGAAGCCTAGAGGGATTCTGAGGCTGCCTCCCCACCCCAGCTGACAGCCCCTGCCCCACACCACATCAGCCCTGCATGGTTTCCACTTTTTCCTCCCCTACCCTTTTTTCTTACCTGAATAGTAAAGCCACCCCACCCTCCATCCGTATGCTCCTCACTTGCCCCAACAAAATCCACTCCAAGGACAGACACAGTGCCTCTCACCTGTAATCCAAGCACTTTGGGAGGCCGAGGCAGGAGTTCCTGCTTGAGCTCAGGAGTTCAAGACCAGTCTGGGCAACATGTTGAGACCTCTATCTATGCCCCCGCGAAATACAAATATTAGCTGGCCATGGTGGCATGTGCCTGTAGTCCCAGCTACTTGGGAGGCTGAGGTGGGAGATCACTTGAGCCTAAGCAGTTGCAGCTACAGTGAACAACATCGTGCCACTGCACTTCACCCTGGGTAACAGAACAAGACCCTGTCTCAAAAAAAAAAAAAAAGAAAGAAATCCACTCCCCATATGATAGCCAGAGGAATCTGCAGCAAACTGAAATGGGATCAGATTGGGTAGCCTTGTCCAAAACTGTCTAGCGTCTTCCCCCACCCTCATAATAAATTCCCAGTCCCCGCAGCTGCTGACCAAGTCTTGGTCCGTGGATCTCCCCTCCCACCTTACAACCCTCCCTAGCGTCCCACTGGCCTTTCTGTTCCTGCAAAATGCCAAGACCCTGCCACCTTGGGCTTGGTCTCGAAGGCGCTCCTCAGCTGATTCCTCATCCTTCAGACAGGGTCACCTCCTCAAGGAGGCCTTCCAGATTTACCACACCCTTGCATGGACCCACCAGTTTGTACGTGAACATTTATGAATGTGAGTCCTTGTTTTTTTTTTCCTGTCTTGACCACTGAATTATGAACAGAGGAGGTCAGGGAACAGACCTGTGTTTCCTGCTCTGCCCAGCACCTGGAACAGCGCTTGGAACAGAGCACAAATAATAGCGGAATGGATAAATGAACGCAAGGAGGCAGAGGAATCCCAGAGGCCCCTCCAACCCGGAGCCCGACCCCTCATCCCAGGTTCTAGGATCCGCGGCAGCCGGCGGGGGGCGCCGGAGAGCCCAAGGCACGCGCCAACCCTCTGCGGCCGCGCCCCGCGCTGCGTTGCCAGGCGCCCGTTGCCATGGCGCCGGGGCGGCGACAAGAGCCCAGAACCCTAGCGCGCGCCGCAATCTGTGCGGTCACGCCAGCCCCGCGCTGAGAAGGCGCTGGGCAGCCAGCGGGTGGGACGCGCCCCTCAGCGGAGGGCACAGAGCCTGGCCGCAGGCACGCAGGACACTCAGAGCGGAGCGATGGGGACGTCGCGGGCCGCAACACTGACTTTGCCTGAGTGTCAGCCCGGGTTCGCAGCGCGCCCGCCGCGCACCTTCCGCCGCGCACCTTCCGCCACACACTGCTCTTCTACTGGAGGAAGCGAGAGCGCCGCCACGGACGGCGCAACCACGGCGTGCGCCGCGGATCGAGGCCCGGGGGTGCCAGCGGGCTCCGGCCCTCCAGCTCCGTCCCTGCCCCTGGCCCTGGGCCCGGCACCGCCCCGGTCCGTGCCGCGGCCTCTGGCTCCGCCTCCACACGGGCCCGCGCGCCGGCCCCCGCCCCCAACTCCGCCCCAAGCCCCAGCTCGGGCCCGGCCCCCGCGAGCACGGCGCGCGCCTCCAGCTACTGTGGCTGCGCGCTGGCCTGGAGGCTGACCTGGAGGCTCATCTGGAGGCCGAGCTGGCCCGGCAGGCCTTGCGCGGGCAACATGGCGGCGCCCGGCGAGCGGGGCAGGTTCCACGGCCGGAATCTCTTCTTCCTGCCGGGAGGCGTGCGCTCCGAGGTGATGGACGACCTGGCGACCGACGCGCGGGGCCGGGGCGCGGGGCGGAGAGACGCGGCCGCCTCGGCCCCGACGCCAGCCCAGGCGCCGACCTCCGAGTCTCCGGTCGCCGAGGACGCCTCCCGGAGGCGGCCGTGCCGGGCCTGCGTGGACTTCAAGACGTGGATGCGGACGCAGCAGAAGGTGCAAATCCCTGCCCGACTTCTCCCAGCCCCACGCAGCCCCTGCCCCTGCCCCCGCCCAGGTGCCCCGGCAGAGCTCCCCAGTGTTGCCTGTCCCTGAACCTTGCCCCCGGGTAAGCCCGGCCTTACAGCCTTCATCCGCGCGTGGGTTGGATCGTCTGCAGGGCTTTGGCCGGAGTCCAGTGGGCCACCGGCTAGGCCGTATAAGGGGGAGCTTTGGGCGCTTTTGTTCGGAGAATGAACTCACTGTTGGTCGGCCTGCTTCCGCAGCGGGACTCCAAGTTTAGGGAGGACTGCCCGCCGGATCGCGAGGAACTGGGCCGCCACAGCTGGGCTGTTCTCCACACCCTGGCCGCTTACTACCCCGACCTGCCCACCCCAGAGCAGCAGCAAGACATGGCCCACTTCATACATTTGTTTTCTAAGTTTTACCCCTGTGAGGAGTGTGCTGAAGACCTAAGGAAAAGGTAAGATGTGTTTGCACGCAGCAGAGCTTTGCACTACAGCCTGGGCCTGGGGCTCCTAGCCGACATTATAGCGGGGAACATAGAAAAACGGATGCAGAGGTGGCAGAAGTTTGCTGAGGAGCAGGGACCTCCAACAGGTGAGGCCTGGGGCCATCTGAGCCTCCTCGTCTTGTCTCAAAAGCCAAACTGTTGGGATCTGCTGCTGAGTACTGCTCCTGCCACAGCCACAGGGCGCCAGGAAGGGCTTCCCTGCATTGTCTGGCACTGAAGGCGGCTCCCCGCAAGTTAGGGAGGACCCCACTTTGCCTGACTTCTAGAGCAGGACTGCTAGTTTGAAAATCTTGGAAATCCACTGCTTTTGCCCCCAAGAGCCACCTCTTCCTCACTGAGGCATCCAAGAGCCAGCACTGGCCCTTGTGGGTGTTTCTAGACCAGATGTCTAGGGCAGAGTTCCCATGGTTGCTGTAAGCCTGGGCAGTTAGAATTAAGTCTCTTGCTGAACTGAGGCACCAGGGCCTCCCTCAGGTGCTAAAAAACAAGTCCAGTTTTCAGTTACAAGGCTGTGCCCAGCCCCACCCAGGCCACACTCTGCCTGAGGCCAGAGACGCTGGATGCCGCTTCCTGGGTGTTAGCAGCTTATAAAATTGCCAGGTCTGTGCTGTGATGTCTTGCCTTGAGGCCTCGTTGGAGTTTGCCAAGCTCTCCAGGTGGGTGTTTGAGCAACCCTGGGAGTTCATCACACCCGGAAGCTGCAGGGTCAGCCCTGTTCTGGGAATTCCTCTCCCTTGGAGCATAAGGGCACTCCCAGGTGTAGCTCACAGCAGTGCCCCAGTTGTCCTTCCTTGGGAGCAGACAGGGAACTGGCAGGGGCAGTGAAGCCACTGCGTCCTCCCATTCTTTACATGCTCTCCCTGTGCAGGCTGTGCAGGAACCAGCCAGACACCCGCACTCGGGCATGCTTCACGCAGTGGCTGTGCCACCTGCACAATGAAGTGAACCGCAAGCTGGGCAAGCCTGACTTCGACTGCTCAAAAGTGGATGAGCGCTGGCGCGACGGCTGGAAGGATGGCTCCTGTGACTAGAGGGTGGTCAGCCAGAGCCCATGGGACAGCTAGCCAGGTGCCTATGGAGTGGCCTGGTTGGAGAGGGGCAGGGCACTCATTAAAGTGCATCAGAGCCAGAGCCTGTTGTGTCTCAGTTGGGTGGTCCCCAGGACACTGCCCGTGGGGACCTGCCCTGCCCGTTAGGTTTGGAGCAGAAGTGGAGGTGCACACAGCAGGCACCCACTGGCCTCCTCCTCCTTGGAGGCCCCAAGGAGCTGCAGCTGAACTGCAGGTGAGGGAGGCAGGAGCAGCCTGGGCTGCCCCTTGGCATTCAGGATGTGGCTTCCTGCCCACCACGTACCCTGGCGCCTCGCTCCTCACACAGGAAGACGGCAGGCCTGGCCGGGCGTCCCTGTGCCTGTCCCTGGAGGCCAGGCCATTGCCTTCCCACTCTGCAGCCAGGGATGCCCCTGCCCCCGGTGGCTCTGTGCTGCTCGCTTTAGGGGCTTAGTTCTCCACTCCGCTCAGTCCCTACAGGGAAAGCTCAGGCAGGGTCTTTCTGAGGGTCCGCCAGCCATCCTGCCCTCTCCCTGCCTGGCACATGCCTGCCAGCGTTGTGCCATGCCTGTCCACAGGGATTCGTGGGGCCCGCTTCCTCAGAGTCTGAAGCCCAAATGAAACGTTGACCGAGGACCTGGCTTCAGTGTGTTTTCTGCTGGGGCTTATCGCAGTGGGCAGGGCTTGTTCCATCCCTGTGTGCCCAGCTGCATTTCCTGCTGGGGTCCTCGCTCCTCAGGAGAGAGAGATCCCGAGGTGACAGTGAGCTGGGAACAGCAAGGACGCTGATTGGTTGGGGCGGGGAGGCCAGAGTAGCTGATGCAGGGTCCCAGGAGTACAGCGTGGCCAGGCAGCACGAGGTCTCCAAGGCCCCAGCAGAGCTGTGGTTTGTACCCCCAGCTCCCCTGACAGGAAGTTCTTGGTGGGTTTGGAGCCAGGGAATGGCATGGAGTGATGTGGCTGTGAAGGGTCCTCTGGCTGCTGAGCTGGGATGAGGCAGGGAAGGGTGGAACAGGACTGGTGAGGAAGCCGGGGCAGTCACCGAGTGACCACTGAGAGGAATACCCACCCCACGGCAGGGGCAGACGCGGGTACATTAAGGGGAGAGCCAGAGAACTCATGGGGTGAGGATGGAGTCCCAGGAGACTGCTGGGAGCTGCCGTGTGTGTCGCAGATGGAGAAGGCTGTGAGTGCAGCAAGTTGAGGGGTGACTGGGACCCAGCTTTTGAGCCTCCCCAGCCCGAGCGGCCCAGCAACAGTGTCCTGTGGCCATAAAACTCCAGGGACCTCTATCTGCCAGGAGTCTCAGCCTTTCCCTGGGTGCAGGCCCACCTTGGCATGGCCTCCTCAGGCCTGTGTGGAGGAAGCTGACATGTCCCCACTAGACTGGCCCTTTGGAGCTGCTGGCTTCTGTAGAGGCTGCGCGGAGGGGCCAGGTGGCACAAATGAGAGAGGGGAGATGGGGGCAGCCAGGAGAAAAGGTGTCCCTTCCTCGCCCAGACACAGCGCTTCTCTCCGGCCTTTCCCAAGGCCTGTGAGTGTCTCAGGAACCAGCTGGTTCTCTGGTAAGGCCGTTTTCAGCTCAGGAACGTACCGCCTGTATCTGCTGTCCCTCCTGCCCCCACCTCCTCTCCGCCTTGCCTTTTTCCCCGTCTTCCTTAAAGTTTCACTCCTGAATAAAACTTCACTTTGCCTTAGAATCTGTTTGTTTTTGTTTTCTTTGTTTTGAGACAGAGTCTAGCTCTGTCGCCCAGGCTGGAGTGCGGTGGAGCAATCTCAGCTCACTGCAACCTCCATCTCCCGGGTTCAAGCAATTTCTCCTGCCTCAGCCTTCCGAGCAGCTGGGATTACAGGCACCCGCCAGCATGCCCTCCTAATTTTTGTGTTTTTAGTAGAGACGGGGTTTCACTGTGTTGGCCAGGCTGGTTTTGAACTCCTGACCTCATGGTCCGCCCGCCTCAGCCTCCCAAGATGCTGGGATTACAAGCGTAAGCCACCGCACCAGGCCAGAGCCTGTTTTTTTGGGGCATCCAGGCCAGTGGAACTCTAGTGCAAGAAAAACACCAGCTCTGGCTTGAGCTGGTGTTCCAGAGCTGTTGACACGCAGACCAAAGGAGCCAGCCCAGAGGGAGAGACCTCAGCAGGATGGTACCCTGGGCTCCTAAGGCTCACAGGTCACAGAGGAGGGACCTATGAGGTAGGAGGAATACCAGGAGGGAGGAGGACCTCCAAGTGGGGCACAGTGGCTCATGCCTGTAATCCCAGCACTTTGGGAAACCGAGGTGGGCAGATCACTTGTGGTCAGGAGTTCGAGACCAGCCTGGTCAACATGGCGAAACCTCGTCTCTACTAAAAATACAAAAAAAAAAAAAAAAAAATTAGCTGGGCATGGTGGCGCACCTGTAATCCCAGCTACTCCAGTGGCTGAGGCAGGAGAATCGCTTGAGCCCATGAGGCAAGGGTTGCAGTGAGCCAAGATTGCACCACTGCACTCCAGCCTGGGTGACAGAGTGCGACTCTTAAAAAAAAAAGAATTGAGCTGACAGCAGCATCAGACTTGCCCTTGCGATTGGCATGGAGGTCAGTGTAGGGTCCAGCCCCACAGGGTCGGTGGGTTTTTCTCCCCATGTGCAGAGACGAGAGATTATAGAAATAAAGACCTAAGATAGAGATAAAAGACAGCTGGGCCCGGGGGACCACTACCACCAAGACGCGGAGACTGGCAGTGGCCCCGAATGCCAGGCTGCACTGATATTTATTGGATACAAGACAAAGGGGCAGGGTAAGGAGTGAGCCATCTCCATTGATAGGTAAGGTCACGTGGGTCACGTGTCCACTGGACGGGGGGCCCTTCCCTGCCTGGCAGCCGAGGCAAGCGGAGGGAGAGAGACAGCTTATGCCATTATTTCCACATATCCGAGACTTTTAGTACTTTCACTAATTTGCTAGTTAGCTAATTAATTAATTTAGTACTTTCACTAATTTAGTACTTTTTAGTACTTAATTTAGTACTTAATTAATTTAGTACTTTCACTAATTTGCTAGTTCACTGATTTCACTAGTTAGCTAAAAGGCAGAGCCAGGTGTGCAGGATGGAACATAAAAGCGGACCAGGAGCGTGACCGCTGAAGCACAGCATCACAGGGAGACGGTTAGGCCTCCGGATAACTGCGGGCGGGCCTGAGTGATGTCAGGCCCTCCACAAGTGGTGGAGGAGTAGAGGCTTCTCTAAACTCCCCCGGGGGAAGGGAGACTCCCTTTCCCAGTCTGCTAAGTAGCAGGTGCTTTTCCTTGGCACTGACGCTACCGCTAGACCATGGTCTGTTAGGTCCATTTGGTAGCCGGTGTCTTCCCAGACGCTGGCGTTACCACTAGACCCAGGAGCCCTCTGGTGGCCCTGCCCGGGCATAACAGAAGGCTCACACTCTTGTCTTCTGGTCACTTCTCACCATGTCCCTTCAGCCCCTATCTCTGTATGGCCTGGTTTTTCCTAGAGTATGATTGTTGAGCGAGGATTATTATAATATTGGAATAAAGAGTAATTGCCGGCCGGGCGCGGTGGCTCAAGCCTGTAATCCCAGCACTTTGGGAGGCCGAGACGGGCGGATCACGAGGTCAGGAGATCGAGACCATTCTGGCTAACACAGTGAAACCCCGTCTCTACTAAAAACTACAAAAAACTAGCCGGGCGACGTGGCGGCGCCTGTGGTCCCAGCTACTCGGGAGGCTGAGGCAGGAGAATGGCGTGAACCCGGGAGGCGGAGCTTGCAGTGAGCTGAGATCCGGCCACTGCACTCCAGCCCGGGCGACAGAGCGAGACTCCGTCTCAAAAAAAAAAAAAAAAAAAAAAGAGTAATTGCCGCAAACTAATGATGAATGATATATAATCATATCCATGATCTAGATCTAGTCAACTTCTTATTTTATGTATTTGATTAGACTGAAACAGCTCGTGCCCTCGGTCTCTTGCCTCGGCACCTGGGTGGCTTGCCGCCCACAGGTCAGTGGCAACCTCGAGTTTAGGTGCCGGTGGGAGCTGATTCTGCCAGGTCTCAGAGGAAGAGAGAGGAGGGTGTTGCAGGCAGAGGATGGAAAACTCGAGTTTGCTGCTAAAGGAAGCAGTAACATGAGGCAGCTGGAGGGGAGGTGGGGTCAACAGTGTTTGGCTTTTTAGGAGAAAGTGCAGCATGTCTGCGTGCTGATGTCAGCGATGAAGTAAAGGAAGAGAATGGATGACACAGGGGGGCAGTCTGTGGGGGACGGGTGACAGGGGTTGGGGTCGAACGCACAGTGTGATGGACTTGGAACACAGTGAGTAGTCCTCTGGCAACACCTGCTCTGCCCACCTGTGCCCAGCAAGACCGAAGAAAGAGCTCCAGACCAGAATCAATGAGTCCAGGGGGGCTGGGCCAAGCAGCACCATCTGTGCCCCAGGCTGGTGTAGCAGGGACCTGGGTTGCTTATTATCTGAGGAACGGTGGCAGCAGTCTCTGCCACTATACAGGTACACTGTAAATGCTCGATCAGTGCAGACATCTCAGTGCTCTAGACAGAAACCTAGGAGTCGTCTGAACTTCCAGCCTGGTAGGAACATGAGGAGAGGGACCTTGCTGCACCCAGGGCTGGGGTCTGTGGAGGGGACCCAGCAGGAAACAGGGCAGCCAGGCACCACCCCCACCCGACTGCTGGTCTCTGATGCCTCTCCCTGCCCTCGATTCCAGACTAGGTGCTTCAAGTGCGCTGGGGAGACCCAGGAGTAGGGAGGGCATTGGGAGTGCCAGCACCTGGCCGTGGGCAAGGAGCAGAGACTCGGAAACCAACACTCCCAATGGCACTGGCCACGTGCCTCTGCCCCTCCCTCAGCAGGCGCTCCTGGGGCCGACGCCTATCTTCCCACCAGACCCTCCCCGCCAGAGGCGAAAACCTGCTGAACGAGCAGCAGGAGCACAGTGGGGGCCATGGGAAAGACCCCAGTTATCCATCTGGTCTTCCTGGGACCAGGGCCAGGGAGCCAGCCCCCTTTCCCGTGGGTTGGAGGAAGATGCTGCAGCCCGTGGGTCTCCTACCCCTTTACTCCCTCACCCAAGGGCCCTTCGCAGAGGAGCGGACGCCTCCTGTCTGTCCTCCCGGCTACAGCCAAGTCTGCGCCCAGCGCCCGCGCCCCACCCAGCCCCATGGGGACCTGGCTGGCGGGTTCCTGAGGATGGCCTCGATCTCGGGACCGGGGCAGGCAGGTGAGGGTGGGGGACGGGAAGCGGGCGCGGCAGAGGGAGAGGAAGGACCCGGCCCCGCGCGCGTGGACCCAGTGGGGGGCGCGGGCCCGGCCCCGCCCCATCCCGCGCGTCCCCGCCGTGGCCGGCGCGCGCTCCCGGGATGAGGCGGCGGCGGCTGCGGCGTCGGTAGCATCAGCATCAGCATCAGCATCAGCATCAGCGGCAGCGGCAGCAGCCTCGGGCGGGGCCGGACGGACGGACAGGCGGACAGAAGGCGCAAGGGGCGCGCGTCCCGCCCGGGCCGGCCATGGAGGGCGCCTCCTTCGGCGCGGGCCGCGCGGGGGCCGCCCTGGACCCTGTGAGCTTTGCACGGCGGCCCCAGACCCTGCTCAGGGTCGCGTCCTGGGTGAGTGGTCCCTGCCCGGGCTCCCGCTCCCGCCTCTGCCTCACGACCTTCAGGCCCCTACCCACCCCCTGCCACCTCCCCCCTGCCCCCTGCTTCTCGCCCCGCAACCCACTCACTCTCATCCTCGCCGGCCCCTCCCCCGCCGGCCTCAGGTTGGGGTGACGTCACCGGGCAGGGCGCGCCCACCTGCGGGCGGGGGAGGGGCCGGCGGCGCCGGAGAGACCTTGAGAGGTCACCGCCGGTCGCCCCTACCCCTGTCTCCTCCCCGGGTCTAATTCCAGTCCCTTTCCGCAGCCCTTACTCCGTTTTTCCTGTTCTCGTGACCTGGGCGCAGGGACGGGGTGGGGACGGGATTCGCCTAGGGGCAGAGGGAGGGGGCTACGGGAATCGAGAGAGACTGGGCAGCGCCTCCCCTTCCCCCGCACACACACCCTCGGGGCTCCTTGGCAGGGAGCCTGGCCCCTGGCCCCCAGGTCCAGCTGTGAGTTGAGGGAGGAGAGGCTCTGGGCTGGGAGGGCTTCCTGGAAGTGGTGTGGGAGGCAGGTTTGGGGGCAGCCTAGCCCACTGGGGCGTCCCTGGGAGGGCCCTGCTGCTCCTTCCCTCCGGCAAGGGAAGTGGCAGTTGGGTGCCGAGCTCTGGGTTTTGTCCAGGTGGCAACCTCTGGACCAGCCGCACCTCGGCGCCTGTCTTGGAGGAGGGCGGTGCCCATGGTGGGGCAGGGGGCTCTGGCCTCCCCTGCGGAATGGCTCTGACCAGACCGGGAGGCAGGACGCTGCGTTTTGGTCCGAGCGCATGTACCGTCTTGTGGCCCACTCTTGGGGGACAAGTGCATGTCCCAGCTTCCCCCTCGGCTTGATCTCTCCGAGCTGGAGCGGGAAAGGAGCGAAGGGATGAGGTTGAGGCTGGAGATCTTTTCTTGGAAACACAGGGCTGCCACATGCAGCCCTGGTTAAAATGACCCTCATGCCTGTCTCCCGGAACTGGTGGGCAGGAGGCATTGAGGTCTGACGGAACCCCAGAGGTCAACGGTGTTATCTTTTCAGCCCCAACACTTACAGGTGATATTAATAATCAGTCACGTGGGGGCCGTCATCCCTCCGATACTCACCGCGTGCAGGAAGCTGGGTGGACGTCTCTGTCCCAGCATTCCATGAGCTGTGCCCGTCACCCTATTTGCATGCTAAAAACAGGCCAGAGAGTTCCCAATCGCGCAGGGCGCAACAGCCCCGCTGCCCCCATACCCTCCCTCCCGCCCTGCTCTGCCCGCTCCACTCTCACCTCCCCTTCGCCCTGCCGGCTGCAGCCTGGGAATCGCGGGCCCAGGTGAAGGTTCCTGTTCCCACACTTTTGAGTGGGCTCTGAGGGGACTCCACGGGCCCACGCGGTGCAGAGTACCTGGCTTGAATCAGCCCCAGCTTTTGTCAGCCATGTGATCCCGGACAAGTCACTTCACCTGTTGGAGCCCCAGTGTCCCCTTTTATAAAGAGGATAAGAACAATGGCGATCCGACGGGGACTTTCCCAGGATTTGGTGAGGGAACGCATGTAAAGTGGCTGTTTAACACAATGCCTGGGCATAGTAGATGCTCACTAAACGGCCCGTGTTGTCAGTAATTACTAAATACGCGAGGGTTTGGGAAAGGAAGAGATGACACCGCCCCCCACCCAGATACGGGCCTGGGAACGCAGGGACAGGCCCGGGGGCGTGGGCGCTCGCAGTGGGCTCGCAGAGATCGGGTCGCTGCAGGGCCCTGAGCGCCGCGCCGCACGCAGGTGTTCTCCATCGCCGTCTTCGGGCCCATAGTCAACGAGGGCTACGTGAACACCGACAGCGGCCCCGAGCTGCGCTGCGTGTTCAACGGGAATGCGGGCGCCTGCCGCTTCGGCGTCGCGCTGGGCCTCGGAGCCTTCCTCGCCTGCGCCGCCTTCCTGTTCCTCGATGTGCGCTTCCAGCAGATCAGCAGCGTCCGCGACCGCCGGCGCGCTGTGTTGCTGGACCTGGGCTTCTCAGGTGGGCGGGGCGGGGACGGGGAGCTGGGGGATGGGGCGGGGCCTGAGGCGGCGAGCGTCGACGGGCCTCCCGGGTGGGCGGGGAGGGGGCGGGGCCCGGGCGGGGAACACCGCTGGACTTCCTAGATGGGCGGGGCCGTGACGAGGGGCGGGGACTGAGGCAGGGAGTGTCAACAGGCCTCTCGGGTGGGCGGGGCTGGGCGGAGCCTGGACAGGCAGCGCCGCGGGACTTTCTAGGTGGGCGGGGCCGGGGTCTGGGCGGAGCCTGGGCGAGGAACGCTGCTGGAGCTCCCGGGTGGGCGGGGTCAGCGTAGAGGGAGGCGGGGCCTCGCACCACGCAGCGAGCCCAGGTGAGGTGCCCCAAGCCTCGGGCCCACCGACCCTTCCTCTTCCGGGCGAGGCCGCCCTGGGCCCCCGCGTGGAACGTCGCCCTGACCCGCCGCACTGCCCGCAGGACTCTGGTCCTTCCTGTGGTTCGTGGGCTTCTGCTTCCTCACCAATCAGTGGCAGCGCACGGCGCCAGGGCCGGCCACGACGCAGGCGGGGGACGCGGCGCGGGCCGCCATCGCCTTCAGCTTCTTCTCCATCCTCAGCTGGGTGAGTGCGGGGCCCGGGAGGGCGGGGCGAAAGGGCCGGCGCTCGGCTGATCCCGGCTGACCCCGCTGGCCCCGCCCCCGCGCAGGTGGCGCTCACCGTGAAGGCCCTGCAGCGGTTCCGCCTGGGCACCGACATGTCACTCTTCGCCACCGAACAACTGAGCGCCGGGGCGAGCCAGGCCTACCCCGGCTATCCGGTGGGCAGCGGCGTAGAGGGCACCGAGACCTACCAGAGCCCGCCCTTCACCGAGACCCTGGACACCAGCCCCAAAGGGTACCAAGTGCCCGCCTACTAGCGGCTGGCAGGCACAGACCAGGGCTCCAAGGCCACCCCACCAACGCAGGCCCCAGGATCTCCGGGACCTCCCTTGGGTTCTTACAGCGCAGTGCCAGGGACATAGTGGGTGGCCGCTTTGGGCCATATGGAGCCAAGAAGGGGTGGACCCTCGCGTGCCCAGGCTGCCGCCTGCCAAGTTCCCCCAGTCCCTCAGCACCTGGCCCCAGGACTAAGGTCCTGAGAAAGGGATGGCACTGCCCAGGATGTGTGTCCCTAGCCCAGAATGGACTGGCTTGGGGAAGGCATTCCCTGTAGGGCCAGCCACCCTGTGGCTCACCTGCTCACTCCGGGGTCAGGGGTTCAGCTGCCATCTACAATCAGCTGCAGGAGCTGCCCAGGACAAAGAGGGGGCAGGGGAAAGACAGCACCGCCACCCCGAGACTGGGGACCCTGGGGATCCTGGCCTCTGTTCTCATCCCATATTCCTGTGGGTAGTGACTGTCTCGTTTCTGTCATGGTGGTGCGTTCCATCTGGAACCACTCCACTTTCTCTCACAGGCTCCTAGAACAGCCCGGCCCTGTCAGTGTTGTGATCGTGGTCCAGTCTTCAGGTTTCACCTCCTAGTACCCCACAAGCTGCTCCTCTGTCTGTGGCCCCGGCCCCTGCCCAGGTGTGGGTGGTTCTGGCCAGGAAGGCACAAGGTAGCTGTGGGCCAAGACACCAGCTGTGTCCCAGCCCTTCAGTAAGACCTTGCCAGGGGAGGAGAAGGATGCTTGGGTGCCAGGCAAGACAAGCCCCTCAGCAGGAGAGAGGCCCAGAGGCTCCAGCTGGCCACCGTGTCCCACGAGATGGCCCCTGTGCGGTTCCCCTTACCTTGGCTTCCTGGACCAGTCCCTGCCTCTCCACCTGCACCCTGCTTCCTGGCCCAGTCCCAGGTTGGAGTCCCTCTGCGTAGCTGACTACTCATGCATTGCTCAAAGCTGGCTTTTCACATTAAGTCAACACCAAAGGTGGTTGCCACATTTCATCAGACAGACAGACACCTCCCTCTGGAGTTGCAGTTGAGTGACAACCTTGTTACATTGTAGCCTAGACCAATTCTGTGTGGATATTTAAGTGAACATGTTTACAATTTTTGTATATATCACACTCTCTCCCTCTCCTGAAAGACCAGAGATTGTGTATTTTCAGTGTCCCATGTTCCAACTGCAACTTCGTTACAATAAAGACTGTAACTGAGCTGACTGTGACCTGGAAGCTCCTGGAATCATCTCTACCCCTTCCCTTCCTGGTGCCAGGGATTGGGATCTGAGAGGCACCAGGGCCCCACAGGAGGGGACGGGGAGGTAGAGGCCAGGCTGACCCCCCAGACTCTGGAGGCTCCAGGTCCATAGATCCCCACCACCACGTATCACACTAGTCTCGTTCTCTGAAATGCTGGGGGGACCCCTTGTTTGTTTTTTGTTGTTTTTGTTTTTGAGATGGAGTCTCGCTCTGTCACCCAAGCTGGACAGTGCAGTGGTGCGATCTCGGCTCACTGCAACCTCTGCCTCCTGGGTTCAAGCAATTCTCCTGCCTCAGCCTCCAGAGTAGCTGGGATTATAGGCACCCACCACCATGCCCGGCTAATTTTTGTATTTTTAGTAGAGGCAGGGTTTTGCCATGGTGGTCAGGCTGGTCTCAAACTCCTGACCTCAAGTGATCCACCCGCCTTGGTGTCTTTCAAAGTGCTGGGATTATAGGCATGAGCCACCGCACTTGGCCTGTTGTGTTTTTGTTTGTTTGTTTGTTTGTTTTAGATGGAGTTTCACTCTTATTGCCCAGGCTGGAGTGCAATGGCGTGATCTTGGCTCACCACAGCCTCTGCCTCCCGGGTTCAAATGATTCTCCTGCCTCAGCCTCCGGAGTAGCTGGGATTACAGGCATGCACCACCATGCCCGGGTAATTTTGTATTTTTAGTGGAGATGGGTTTTCTCCATGATGGTCAGGCTGGTCTCAAACTCCTGACCTCAGGTGATCCACCCACCTCAGCATCCCAAAGTGCTGGGATTACAGGCGTGAGCCACCACACCCCGCCCAGAGTGAACCTGTTTTTTTGTTTTGTTTTTGGAGAAAATTAAAGAAAAGATGGCTAGGCTAGAGTGCAGTGGCAAAATCTTGGCTCACTGCGACGTCCACTTCCCAGGCTCTCGTGATCCTCCCCACTCAGCCTCCTGAGAAGCTGGGACTACAGGCATTCGCCACCGTGCCCAGCTAATTTTAAAGTTTTTTGTAGAGATGGAGTCTCCTTATATTGCTTAGGCTGGTCTTGAACTCCTGAGCTCAAGTGATCCTCTCACCTTGGTCTCCTAAAATGCTGGGATTTCAGGCATAAGCCACTGCATCCGACCCTGATAATTTCACTCTTACATCCTGGCATTCTAAGACGCTGATGAGAGTGATGCTAACGGAACCATATGCATTGTTTATAAGCTATCTTGTTGGCAGTCATTTGTAGGGTTCGTTTCTGTAAATCCTTGTCTAGGTAAGAATTTGTTATTGTTGATCCTGCTTGATGCTTGATGGTTTGTTTTCTTTCTTGGTGTTGGGGGGAGCAGTCGGGAGCAGTCACAATTTCTCACATGTCCTCTTTTCGTCACCTTCTACTCCTGGGACTCCTGTAAGATTTGCGGTGGAGCCTCCAGCCCCGGGTCCCTATTCCATGGCCTTCATTGGTCACACCCTTCCCTGCTTCTCACCGGTACCTTTTGCAGTTACATCCCCCAGCTTGGTGGTGTTTACTTTTGAACCCATCTATTGGGGTTTTTATCTCAATTACTTTTCATTCCTAGGATTTTTGAGACGGAATCTCACTCTGTGACCCAGACTAGAGTACTGTGGTGAGATCTCTCAGCTCACTGCAACCTCCACCTCCCAGGCTCAAGTGATTCTTATGTCTCAGCCTCCCAAGTAGCTGGGATTATAGGCATGCATGACCACACCCGGCTAATTTTTTGTGTTTTTAGTAGAGATGGGGTTTCACCATGTTGGCCAGGCTGGTCTTGAACTCTTGACCTCAGGTGATCCACCTGCCTCAGCCTCCCAGAGTGCTGGGATTACGGGCGCGAGCGACTACACCCAACCTCATTCCTAGGATTTCTTTTTTTTTTTTTTTTTTTTTGGGGGGGGGGTTCGCCCTGTCGCCCAGACTGGAGTGCAGTGGCCGGATCTCAGCTCACCGCAAGCTCTGCCTCCCGGGTTTACGCCATTCTCCTGCCTCAGCCTCCCGAGTAGCTGGGACTACAGGCGCCTGCCACCGCGCCTGGCTAGTTTTTTGTATTTTTTTAGTAGAGACGGGGTTTCACCATGTTAGCCAGGATGGTCTCGATCTCCTGACCTCATGATCTGCCCGTCTCGGCCTCCCAAAGTGCTGGGATTACAGGCTTGAGCCACCGCGCCCGGCCATTCCTAGGATTTCTAATTGGTTATTTTTCATAACCTCCTGGTTGAGTGAAGCACAGCTAAGAAACATCTCTGAAGCCAAGATGCTGGCTTTGCCGCTTTCTAGCTCACTCATCCTGGGTAAGTCTCTCAACCTGTCTGTGCCTCAGGTTCTCCTGTAAAAGGGCCATTGTGGTTCCCATGGTGTGGGAGGGTGACGATTACTGTGGTAAGGCGTGTGGAGATTGCAGCAGTGCTTGTCACAGCAAGTGCCACTTAAGTGTTGCCTCATATTCCTCTAGTTCTTGCTCCTTCTTTAAGAAGTCATTTTTTAGCCAGGGGCGGTGGCTCATGCTTATAATCCCAACACTCTGGGAGGCTGAGGCAGGCAGATCACCTGAGGTCAGGAGGTCAAGACCAGTCTGACCAACATGGAGAAACCCCGTCTCTACTAAAAGTACAAAAAATTAGCTAGGCGTGGTGGTGCATGCCTGTAATCCCAGCTACTCGGGAGGCTAGACCAGGAGAATCGCTTGAACCTAGGAGGCGGAGGTTGTGGTGAGCCGAGATCGCGCCATTCCACTCCAGCCTGGGCAACAAGGGCGAAACTCCATCTCAAAAAAAAAAAAAGTCATTTTTTGCCAAACACAGTGGCTCATTCCTGTAACCTAGCACTTTGGGAGGCTGAGGCAGGAGGATTGCTTGAGCCCAGGAGGTCAAGGCCAGCCTCGGCCACATAGCAAGACCCTTTCTCTACAAAAAATATTAGCTGGGCATGGTGGCGCACACCTGTAGTTCCAGCTACTCAGGACGCTGAGGTGGGAGGATCACCTGAGTCTCAGGAGGTCAAGAATGCAGTGAGCTGAGATCACACCACTGTACTCCAGCCTGAGAGCCAGACCCAGAAAGAGAAGTTCTTTCCAATAACCTTAAGGGGACGGCCCATTTCCCAGACTGCTCTATTTTTCTGTGGGACTGGTCTTGCTTAGGAACCTGCAATCCCCTGCAAAGTGGGCATCAGTTGTGAGGCACCTCTGGTGCAGGGGGAATGCAGGTGGCCTCCACCCACCATCTCATGTCCTCGCCGGCTCCAGCATGGCCATCACTCAGAAGATACACTTGGCCCCGTCCAAGTCCTCAGCTTCACGGGGGGCAGTGCCGATGCTGCTGCATGGCCCCCACCCAGCCCCTCTGGAGGCGACCCACAGGCCCTTCATCACATGGTAGCCCCTTTCTGCTTAGAGAAATAGCCCCACTTTCTCTGATCTAAGGATATACTCTTGGCCTTACTTGAATGTAGCTGTGTTTAGAGCTTTTTGCCTACTTCTATGTGTTGGAAGCAGAAAGAAGTGGTTACCGTATGTGTCTGGTCTCTCTCCAGATACCCTAGATCCAGATAATAATGCTCATATTATTTTGCTGCAGTATTTCAGATGTCCCCTCCACCCTGTTTTTAAATTTGGCTTCAGGGTGTACTCAGAAGACAGACAAGCTCAGAACACCAGCTATGTGTGGTATTGCAAAATAAATTTATTTGAAGATAAACTGTCTTATAAAAGGTCAGAGGCAATTTGAGATCCCAGATTCAGCTTTAGCTTGTCTCATAAAAAGATTCAACTTCAAGTAGCACAATTTCTTGTCTGCTTTTAATCCTGAATATTCTTGAAGCACGAAACAGCCAACTGTTTACACAACACACATCTGTGACATCTGACTCTGGCACCTACGGAACTGCAGCTTTCAGCTCTGAGGCTGCAGGGGCGGCAGCCCTCAGCTTCAGGAGGGCCCAGATCAGGCCACTGTGACTTCTGGCTTTGCCAGCAACAACAGGTCCCAGCATCCCAGCCCTTCCCTCCCCTGGCGCCTCCCAAAAGCACAAGAATGCAAACCGAGACTGGCCCACCACTGAGGCAGGGGTGGACTCCCACCTGACTGTGCCAATAGGGCGGGTGGACCATCCTGGTGACTTCCTGGTGGGCCTGGCCAACCAAGAGGCCAGGTGGCCTCACTGGGCCTTACCTGGCTGCCCGGCAGCCCGGAGAGGAAGGAAGGAGGAAGGGCGCTCATGGTGCGATGGCTCTGGCCATGCTGGCAGGAGCTACGTGATGATCCTGGCGATGGCTTGCAGGGAGGGGAAGTCGTCGTCCCGGGCAGCATGCAGCGCCTGGTGGCTGCTGGCGTCGCCGTGTGCGAGCACCTGCTGGCAGGTGGGGCACACACGGCAGTCCAGGCCCGCCTGCTGGGTGGTGGCCTGCCACGCGCTCTTCTTGTTCTTCTTGGACTTGGTGCTGAGAGGCTTCTCGCGGTTGCAGAAGTCCGTGTGTGCAGACAGGAGCTCCTGCTGCTTGGCTGTGTCGGGCAGTAGGACCAGCAGCTCGTTAAAGACCTTCTGGAAATTCTCCCCCAGCAGGTCCCGGCAACTCTTGTAATACTGGGCTGCGGAGATCAGGCCCTGCCGCCGGAGAGTCAGACTCAGTCATCCCCTCCGGCCTGGGCCCTGGATGAAGACGGGTTGGCCACCCCGCCCCGGGCCCACCTGACCCGTCTGGACTCCTGGGCCCGACTGACCTGTCTGAACTCCCCGGAGTGGCTCTTGAACTGGCTGAAGCGGGCCTCGTCACTCTGCAGGAAGTCCCTGATGGACTGGATGAGCTGCAGGTTCCTCTCCCGGAAGTTCTCGGGGACTAGGTAGGCCTGCAGGGCAGGCGGCGGCCTGGGTCTAGGAGTCAGAGGGGTAAGAGAAGGTGGAGGCTTCAGCCTTCAGAATGGCCCAAGGGAAAGGTACCCTTCCTCCAGCCCCCGGTGGACGCCAGGCAGCCCACCCACACTTACGGTTTTGTGGTGGTGGTGGTGGTGGTGGGGCTGGGAACGCAGGCCGGGTGGGGGCTAGGCAGAAGGCCAGAGAAGCCGGGGGGCGGCTTGCTGACGGGGGGCACCAGGCCCGGCGGGGGTGGGGGAGGTGTGCCCTTCAGGAGCACCACAGCGCTGAAGCCTGAGGGGTGGCAAGAGAAGACCCAGAGGGGACCCTCGCTGACTGCGGGCTGCCTGGCCTCTAGGGCCAGCTTCTGTCCACAGCCACCCCTTCCCCGCAGAGCAGGCGCAGGGCCAGCACCCACACCATGCTTCCGGTGTGGCAGGCCCAGCCTATATAAGCTCATGCACCCTCAGCCCCGGGAGGCACCATGAGGGCCGGTCTCAAGAGAGACAAGGGACACAGGGCAGTTAAGGGGAGGCTGGAGGTCGTGTGGGTGGCCAACAGCAGCGCACAGGGGTCCCCACCAAGCAGCTGCAGACTGTGCCTGTGGCTCCAGCCTGACCCCGGCCTCTCCCAACACCCAGGGAGCAGGCCTGAGCCTGCACACGTACCTGGGGGCGGTGGCATCCGGGGCGGACAGGGGCCGCCAAGCGCTGGGAAGTCCTCCTGTGGCGTGGGGCAGGGGAAGGAGCCCAGGGGCCTTGGGAGCCCTGGGGGTTCCTTGGGGGCGCTCCGAGCCGGGGCCGGGCCCTCTGTGTGTCCATTAACGACGACAGCAGCTGGCCCCTCGGCTCTGCTGGCAGGAGCTTCCGGGGCCTGCACAGGCCCAGGGGGACCGCTAGCGGGCAGGGGCTGTGGCAGGGTGGTGCCAGGCTTCTCTGAGCCCACTTTCTTCTTCTTGCCAACTTTAGAGGGCTGGATGGAGACCGGCCCCAGTGGGGAGGAGACGGAGCCCGTGGGGCGTGTGCTTCGAAGCTCCTGAGCGGCTGGACTGCCACCCTCCTCCTCCTGTGTGAGGGGCGGGCCGCCCTTCCTGCCGCCCCTGCTCCCCTTCCCAGCCTTTCTGGTGGGCTGGCCGCTTCCGGTAGCCTGCGCTGAGGGTGGGGGCTGTGCTACCTTCTTGCTGCTGCTGCTGCTGCTGTTCCAGGCAGAGACGAGGCTGGTGGGGGTGGTGCCAGGCTTGGGCACCGAGGACACCAGGGCAGGGAAATCGTCCTCCTGGAAGGCACTCCTGCCCCTGGCAGGGATGGCGTACGGCAGCGCCAACCCCACAGGGCCCGGGACTGCTGCAGTGGAGCAGCAGGAGGAGGTGGAGGCGGAGAGGCTGGGGAAGTCTTCGTCCTCGAGCTTAGGGCTGGGTGGTGGGAGGGTGCTGGGCGCGGGGAAGCAGAACTGGTCAACAGCTATCAGGCCCCGTGGCTCCACACCTGCCCTCCTGGCACCCATCTGTGGCCGCCCGCACCCGCCCACCCTGCACCATTCACCCCTCGGCACCCACACCCTCACCCTCACACACCACGGGGTGGCCGGGCCCGTCACTGGGAAGGCCTCTTGGCTTCCAGGACCATTTGTCGAGGTTTCCTTAGGGCCTGTGAGGAACACAAGGCCCCCAGGTCAGGTCAGGGTGTGGGGACAGAGTGAAGGGTGCTCTTCTGCCTCCCAGGTGAAGGCCCGCAGCGTCCCAGGCACTGTGCCCGTCAAGAGCTGGCCACTAGGCTGGGCACGGTGGCTCACGCCTGTAATCCCAGCACTTTGGGAGGCTGAGGTAGGCGGATCACCTGAGGTCAGAAATTTGAGACCACCCTGGCCAACACGGTGAAACCCCATCTCTACTAAAAATGGAAAAATTAGCCAGGTGTGGGGGCGCGGGCCTGTAGGCCCAGCTACTCAGGAGGCTGAGGCAGGAGAATCGCGTGAACCCGGGAGGCAGAGGTTGCAGTGAGCCAGGATCACGCCACTGCACTCCAGCCTGGGCCACAGAGCGAGACTCTTGCCTCAAAACAAAACAAAATAAAAAACAGTTGGCCACTGGCCTCCTGGCCTGGGCAGAGCTGCCACCAGGTAGGGCTAACTCACCTGGGCCTTCACCCTGAGTCCGGGGTGGGCGCCGGGGGCCACGGGGCTCCTCAGGACCCCGCACCGCTGCCTCCTCCTTCTTGGGCCGGCCGCCTTCCTCCCGGTCCTCACTCCTGCGTGCCTCCTCCTGCTGCTGTGCAGCCACGGAGGCCCGGACAGCAGCTGCTAATTCTCGGTCCTCTTCCTCCCTGGGACAAGGAGGCCAGCCTTCAGGCTGAGCACAGCCCGAGACCAATGCCTCAGGCAGGCAGAGTCCTGGGCCCAGTGTGTGGGGCAATTATCTGGGGTCTGATGTTTCTGCCCTGCAGGGCTGCCGGGCCAATGCTTCCTCATACAGCTGCGGTGGCCGCCCAGTTGATACAGGCCCCTTTCACTCACCCCAACCCTGGGATCTGTGGCTGTGGCTAGAATTGGAAGAGGAAGAAACTTCTGCTCACCAAGGACACTGAACAGACCCTGCTGCCGCAATCCCTGACCCCACCCCTACTCCCACCTTGGCCACTGGCCATGGTCACCACAGGAGAATGTCAGCAGCACGCAAGGCCCCCCACCTTTTGTACCTCCAGCTTCCTCGGCGGCTCTGCTGGGCTCCGCGAGTGCCAGCCCGGGCCACTCGGCCCTGGCGGCTGTACCTGTCCACCTCCTCGTAGTCTTCGCCACTGACGACCCCTGCGGCCAGCAGACAGCCTGTCACTTCCCGGGACCCCAGGACGATAGGAGGGACAGGCCTGCTGTCAAGGCCACACCCGGCCAGTGCTCAGGCCTGGACAGCAGAGGCCTTCCTACCCACAGTGCACATGAGCCCAGGATGGCACAGGAGCTTTGCAGGGTCCACGCCAGCCACGGGCATCTACGACCTGGGTGCCAAGCCACAGGAGCAGTGGGAAGGGAGAGGAAGGTCCCCGAGCCCCAGGTGGGATCTGCACACAGCAGATGTTCAGTAAAAGCCTCCTGGTCCAGGGAAGGGCCCCGGGTGCCCAGGGCAGCAGATTCAAGACCCTGAGGGAGCAAGCGCTCCTGGCACGAGGGGTGCTCAGGCACTGCAGCCCGGCCAGAGGCCACCTCCTGTACCCACAGCTCGTCTGAGGCTCCAGAGCAGGGCACGGTCATGTGACCCCGCCCGGGGGCATCCAGGCCAGGTGCCTGCTCACCCTCGTTCCGGCGCGAGTGCCGTGGTGCATAGCTGAACTGTAGGTCGATCTGGCGGTTCTGGCGTGCCTCGGCACGGCTGCGGCTGTGGCAGGCCGTCCTGTGGGCCTTGAGGTCGATCTCGGTGCGGAAGGCGTGGGTGAACTGCTCTGTGCTGCAGCGGCCCTCCTCACACAGGAAGTGCTTCTCCCGGAAGTGCTCGCGCAGGTAGGCATAGTCGCTGGCAGAAGATGGGGTGTCGGTAGGAGGGCTGCAGCCCGGCTAGCCCCACGCCCTGAGGGAGGGAGGGTCATCTGTCTGTCTGCTGCCCGGCCCACCTGTAGTAGTCCTGGGCCCCGTCCGAGTCGCAGAAGTGGCAGAAGTAGTGGTCGCGGCGCAGGTGCTTAAGCAGCTCGTCATTGTCCAGGTAGCGCTCGTCGCAGAACTTGCAGAGCGGGTGCCCGCGGTGCGACGTGTCATCGGGGTCCCCCTGCATGCGATGCCGGGCCAGGTCCTTGCGCGAGTACCACTTGCGTTCGTATGTGAAGATCTGCAAGGCACAGGGGGCTGGGCACAGGCTGGGGGACCCCAGGCCTCCTGCCTCTTCCCACAGGCCAGCGGCAGAGCAGCAAGGGGCAGGAGAGGGTCCCGCCAGCCACCAGAAGCCTCCCTGCCGCATACAGCCTGACCCTTGGGGGGCCATCCAGGGCCAGAAGCAGCAGGCGGACAAGCCCCTCCCAGCCGTGTGACCGCATCCCCAGCACCACCCACCACCTAGGCTCTCTCCGGGGTCTCTGGGGGCACACCTGGAGGTGCTGGAGGCACAGCCGGCAGCAGAAGAGCTCGTGCTGCCTCCGCATGTGCTGCTCCAGGTCCCCGAAGAGGCTGAAAGGCGGCAGCTCGGGGCACCGCGGGCACTCGTGCTGCAGCAGCTGCCTAGGAAGACACCGAGAGCCGCCCACGGCCCCAGAACATTCAGTGTCACCGCCGGGAGTGGGGCCACTCACCAGGCCCCAGGCCTGTGACCCAGGCCAGATGCAAGGTCACCGGTTGGGTGAAGCCTGCACACGGCCTGGGTCAGAAGCCTGGCTCTAGCCCTGAGCCCAGGAGCTGCCCCTCCCCTGAGAGACCAGCCCTGGGACAGCTGTGCCCTTTACTGAATTTTCAGGCCACAGGCCTGGCTCACACAAGCTCACGTGCCCCTCAAGGAGCCCCTGAGGCAGGTACTGCGCCACCTGGGCATGCCTTTCCCTAGCGCACCCACCAGCTCTACCCCCAGGAGGGCCTGGTAAGCGTCCCCAGTCACAGGATGGGAACCCAGGCACCTTGCCCCAGCATTGGTGCACCATGTGGCCCCCAAAGTGCCTCTGGTTGTGAGGAGAGTGGCACATGAAGAGCCACAGTCACAGGGAAGCCAGGACCCAGGAAGGGGCCCTGCTCACCTGTACAATGCATACACCTTTCCATCTGCAAAGTAGATATCATATTTCTTCTCATGCTGCAGCAGGTGGATGGGGATGGTGGCAAAGGCAGGAAGCTTCTTCCCAAAGACCACCTAGAGCCAAAAACCAGAGGGACAGTAAACAGAACTGGGATGGGACCCCCACCTGAAATGCAAGAGCCTCAGAGGCAAGGGAGCCCTCATGGCCCCGCTGAGTAGGAGTGAGGCATAAATGGTTCTCCTGGGAGGCCCCGGTAGGCAGCGGCCCCTGGCACCCTGACCTAGGCCTCCCCTCCTTACCCCAACACGCTTGCCTAGGGCCGGGGACAGAGGACAGAGACGCAGCGCCAGGCCTCTCCACCAGGGGGCGGCCAGGTCAGACCCAAAGCGGCCACGCCCCACCGGCCAGGGCCCTCACCCGGCGACTCCACCCTGCTGGGAACAGAGCAGCTGTCGCTCTGCGCTGCTGCGCTTTCCGGGACAGAGAAGAAACGTGTTCCAAGTAGCTGCTAAGGGAATACCAATGGCGGCCAGCCGGGGATACATCAGGTGACAAGGCCCTGTCCGGCGCCCCCACCCCCACGTTTCCATGGTGCCTCCACGGCCCAAGGCCCAAGCCAGCCACCTCAGCTCCAAGCAGAGTCAGCAGGCGCTGCAGAGCCTCTGCATGGCCCCCTTCCCAGGGGTCTCTGGCACTTGTAAAGCTGGCTGCCAAAGGACCTGCCCTCTGCCCTGTGCCTCCACAGACGACCCCGGCATCCCCGCTCAGCTCAGCACCCCTGCTCTCCACGAAGCTCTACTGGCTAGGACCCTCGCTGTCCCCACGCCTGCGGAGATTGGTGCCACCCACCCCTTGGGTTGGTCAAGCCCCCTTCTGGCTCCATCGCCGTCCCAAGCCTGCCACTGCTCACTTGTCTCGGCTCAAGCCCCTAGAGCAGCTCAAGGCCTCATGGGCACATCCACGGCAGGAGGACGTCCTCACCTTGCCAAGGGTCACGCCAACGGCATGTTATGTTTCGCCTTAGCCAAAGAGGATGTCAGGCCGGAATGGCCGTGAAGTTGGGAAACCTGAGACTTGGCAGGAGAGCCAGTCCCACACATACTCGGGTGGTCCTGGGCTGGTCTGTGTTCCCCAGAGCAGGTGATTAAACCTGGCTCCCCAGGAGGGTCAGGATCACCAGGAGAGCTCAGCCTCCACTTCTGCCAGGACAGGCTGCTGCGCTGCAAGGAGGGTGCCCCCACCCCACTGACAGGAGCCGGCTCCACGAGGGAGGGGTGGGCAGTGCAGGCTACAGGAGCAGCAGCCCACACCTTTCCTCCCCTTGTCACATCAGGCAAGGCTGGGCAGGATGAACTTGGCCGCCTCTGCATCCCCGTCACCCGCTGGGCTCAGATGGGCACTTCATCATAGCTGCCTCCCACGATGTCTTCAGATGGGAGTCGCGGCCCTACCCAGAGCCCCATTACAAAGGCTGTGAGTCACTGTGGGCCACATCACCCTGACCTGTCCCCTGGCTCTCCTCCTGAGCAGCCCCTCTGCACACCCCAAACACAGGGAAAGGCCCTGGGCCTTGGGTGGCCTCTTTTCATAGCAGTTGCCCTCAGGGCAGCTGGCACCCAGCCCTGCCTTCCAGCCCGACCCTCATGGGCACACTCTGTGGAGCCACTCAGAGTGCTGTTGGGACCAAGAGCGCGAGCCTCCTCAGGCAGCTGAGGACCGGGATTCCCGGGAACCAGACAGGACCACGCCCCCACCACAGCTCCCGAAGCAGCACCGGCAGGCGGGCGAGGAAGCCAGTGTCTGCCTGTGAGGCGGCCAGGTGAGCAGCCTGTGAGGGACGCCCGCCAGGCTGCCAAAAAGCATTCAAGCCCATCAGCTCCGAGAAACGACTTCCTTCCCCCGAGGAAACCCATGCCAGGGGCGTCCCCAGCCCCACCTCCCCACTTTGGCACCCCTGCTTTCAGCCGCGCGCTCTCATCCACCCTGGGTGGTGACTCCTCAGGCTGTGGGCACAGGGGCATCCCAGGCACCCTAACATGCAGCCGGCCTCCACTCGGGCGTCCCGAGCGCCACCAAGTGCGGGCACAGGGCCAGACCCCGCTGAGGAGCACACAGACTCCTCTGTCCTTGCCGCCTGGAGGCACCCACGCCCCATGCGATGCTAGTACATCCTAAGTCCCGAGAAACCGATGTGGGATGGCACTGGTGGGGCTGGCAGACTCGGCCAAGGCAGCCTTTCTGAGGCCAGGCAGCAGCTCGGGGTGGAGGAGCTGCAGGGAGCTGGGCAGAGGCAGGGCCGGGCGGGTCCCGGGTGCACTGACATCACCCAGATGAAGGATCCAGGGTGGGCTGGAACAGGAGGGCCACATGCCCCACGTGGGGTCTAGACGGGTGTCCATCTGCCCAGCGGCTAGGGCAGGTGCTCCAAGCACCAGAGGTAGCAACACCCAGGGTATTCGTCCCTCCTGAACAGCTGGTAGGGGTAACCCAGGCGGGGCACCTGAGTGGAGCAATGAGACAGGAGAAAGGATGCACTGGGTGGGCTCATGAAGAAGAAGAGGCTTGGGAAAGAACAATGTCTGCAAGCAAGGTGGGCCCAAGGCCGCGTTTACTAGGGCAGGAGGGCATGTAGGTTTGGGGCCACAGGGCCGGAGCAGGCAAATACCACCTGCTGGTGGGGGCCTGAGGCTGCCCATCCTCAGACAGGCAGGGAGACTAGGCCTGGCCGCCCAGACCTCAGGAGCGGGCAATGGGACAGCAGCGCAGCCTGGCACGGCCAGCATCACCGTCCCTGAGGGTGAGGAGGGGCTGGATGAGGCTGCGCCCCACAGCATGGTGGACAGGCTGGTTAACTGAGGAGCCAACCAGCCTGCTGGTACTCCAGCACGGCCAGGCTGGGAGTAGGGGATGTAGGGGACATGGAAGCCAGGGGAAGATGGCTGTGGGTAGGGGACTTGAGGGCCTGGGGGAGATGCCTGGGGTGGGACTCAGGGGCCGTTGGGAGATGGCTGTGGTGGGATGTGGGGGGCTAGGGTGGGATGTGGGGGACCGGGGGGAGATGGCTGGGGCTACAGAGGGAGACGAGAGATCTAGGTCACCCCGACAGGAGAGGGTCACGTGTCTGAAGACAGAAGTACAGAACCCGTGGGGAGAGGCTTGGGGATGGGCTGTGCAGCAAATGATCGGGGAAAGGGCGCTCTATGTGAGCCCTGGAGACAGCCAGGCCAGGCCCCAAGGAGAGTGAGAGGTAGAGGGGAGGCCTGCTTAGGAACAGGAGGCCCCCAGGACCCCCTACAGGGACAGGTATGGTGTCTGCCTGGGGCCTTGCAGCTCCACACTCCCCAGCATGCCATGGGCACACAAAAGGACAGCGGTGAGGGCCTGCCCACACGGGCGGAGGCAGACCCTGTGGATGGCTCCCAGGGCCATCTAGAGAGCCTAGACCTCCACGGAGCCCAGATGGGGACAGCAGCAGGGAGCATCTTACAGACAGGGCCAGGGTCACAGAGGACGGGAGGGGGACGGCAGGATTCGGAAAGCATGGCCTGAGCCAGCAGGTCACCCTCCTGACCTGGGACCTTGGGTGACTGTGGGCTGGCCGTCTGCGCCCCTCCCACTGCCTGCCTGTGAGGTGCGGGTGGGCTGCCCTGGGGGGCCACAGCCTCATCAGGACTCCTGCAGTAACACCAGGGACCAGAGCAAGCAGGCGAGCAAGACGCAAACAGCAGGAATCGGCCCTTGAGAAAGACACGGCCAGAAAAGAGGCCCAGAACATGGGGCTCCACCACCCCAGGGCCTCTGTCAGCCATGGCTGAGAACAGCGCCCCTGCCTCCCACCGCGGGGAGCCTGGCTCGGCTTCCACCCCGAGCACCTGCCAGGGGTCGGGCCCATCTGGCTCCTCGCCTGAGCAGCAGCTGCAGCCTCCGCAGGGAAGGTCTGGGTCCAGGTGTGTGGAACTAACGAGCACATGGAGCCAGCCCATTCCATACAGCATCCTGGACACTTTCCTCCCAATTTTCGCAAAGCCTTAGTCCCATAAGGGAGGCCAAGACAATGCCAGGGTTCAGGAGTTGAGGGCTGCAGAGGGAATTCCTGAGCACACATGGGACACAGAATATACTCAGGGGATGATGCCGAACTCAGTAAGGGAAAAAGGAGGCTAGAGTGAGGCAGCAAGTTCAAGACGGGAAGAAAACAGGATGAACGCAAAGGAGAGGAGAGCAGCAAACACCAGACTTCCCAGGACCCCTCCTTCAGCCCAGTAAGGCGGGGCAGGCCCTAGAAGCAGCTGGCTGGGGGCACCCAGTGCCAAGCCGCACCCCGGCTGACAGCTCACGGCCACAGCCCCTGGCCACAGAGTTCCTGGAGGGTGTGGGGCCTACAAGGAATGAGAGCAGGCAGAGGCTGCCGGAGTAAGCATACGCAGATGTTCACTCATGTCTTGCATCAGACCTGCAGCCTGGGCCGGGACCTCACGTGCCAAGAACTCCTCAGCGTCTTCTTTCCAGAAGGAAGCTACAGGTGTGCTGGGAAGCCTGGCTGTTGGAGAGTGAGGTCATAGTATGCAGGACTGGCTGGCAAGGCAGGCTCCGGCAAAGCCAGAAAGCGCCCTGAGGAAGCCACAGGCCAAGGTCCTCCATGACTGTTCCTGCACCCCAGATCTCCCCGGGGTCTGGGTCAGCCTCCTTCTGTCACATGACAGACTGACAGCATCTCCAAATGTCTTTTTCCAAAAGGGCACAGGATAGATGCTCACAAATTGCTCAGAGAATTTCAGCGTCTCTTTAGCTCCTTTGATGTAAATGTCTACTTACGAAAAACAAAGAAAAGGAAAAAAAGAAAGAACCTATCCTTCAATACTGTTCTGCATCACTTCTGAGAAGAGGAAAGTTAGATTCCTGACAGATGTCACCAGCTGAATGAAGCCTTCTATGAACAAACCGGGGGAATTTCACAATGCTGGAAGCAAACAAATCTCTAAGTTCAGGAAACCAAGGGGCTCCAGCCAGGTGCCCAGAGTCAGCAGCTGGCAGTGCACTGAGGGTGGAGGAACGCTGTATGGTACCCTCTGACCCCTCCAGGACTTCCAAGTCTGTACAGTCAAAAACGTCTCCCATTCACTGTGGAGATGAGCGCCAAGGGGGCGGCGGCAAGGAGGAGGAAAACTTCCTAACACTTTTTCTACCTTCCCGCCAAGAAGCGGGAGGGGGCCTTCCCCTCTGGTGGGCAGGTCTCCTTCCGAGGCTAGTGTCACCTCCACTCCACAGAGGAAAACGTCAGTCTCGGAAGGAGTTTGCTCAGGGTCACCCAATGGGGGCCTTGAAACACAGCTGGGCTGAGAATGCCCAGAGTTTGACGCCCTGCTTCCAGGACGGATGGCCTCCGGAGGGTCCCCCTTGCCTTGTTTCCTCCATCCGAACGGAGGCCCCTGGGAAATCAACTCCCGAAGACGAGCAGGTCACCGAGTTCTCCATCTGATCAGGCCCCTTCCTGAGGCCCGACAGGAACCCCCAGGACACGAGGTAGGTCCCCAGGCTGTCCCCACAGGGCTTGCCCACTCCTCCAACCCGCTCGGCAGCCTCCGGCCTCCCAGCCCCAACGCCCCGCCGTCATCCGCACGGCCGGGACCCCGCCCTGGGTGGCCCCACCAGGCCTCTCTCGGAAGCCGGCGCCGCCGGGCCCACGGCCGGACCTCAGTGAGGCAAAGTCCCCTTCCAGCTGCCGGGAGCCCCGCCGCCCCCGGGCCGCGCCCCCGGCGCCCCGCACCTGGCGCAGCTCCTCGCGGCACACGGCGCAGTAGCGCTGCTCGCACAGCACCCGCATCTTGGTGGAGCAGCGGTAGCACACCGGGTGGTCGCAGCGGCCCAGCGCCGTGGCCTCCAGGTCTCCGCAGCATAGCACGCAGCTCCCGCCGCCCCGCTCAGGAGCCGCCGCCGCAGCCGCCTCCAGGGCGGCGCGCCGCCCCTCGGCAACCCCCGCCGCCGCCATGGTCCGGCCTCCGGACCTCTCTCGGCCGGCGCGGCGCCGCGCGGCCTGGCTCCCGGCGGGCCCGCCCCTTCCGGGCTAACGTCACCGCCCCGCCCAACAACGGGCCCGCCCGGCGGAAGTGTGCGTCGCGACTTCCGCCTTAGCGAGGTGCCGGCTAGAGCGGTGGTCCTGATAGCGGCCGCTCTAGCCCGAGCTGACCGCTTGGAGGTCCAGGCCGCCAGCTTGGCCAGGCAGTCAGCCCCGTGCTCCTCTGGGCCACGCGTATCATGTCAATCCTCGCCGGGCTCCCCGGACTGGCGTTGTGAGATGAAACACGGGACAAGTGTTTTGAATCTCAGATGAACAAGGAGTCATGTCTTAGTTTAAGTATAGCCCAAATATTGATGGGCTAGACTCATACTAAAATGCTGCTCGTTATCTGAAATTCACATTTAACTGGACCTGTTGTATCTGTATTTGCTAAATCTGGCCACCTTATTAGGAAACCGATCTCTGGTATTTGGAACACACCCAAGCCTGGTCCCGCCTCCACTTCCCTAATGCCCCATTCAAATCCCTACATGAAAGACAACTCGAAAGGCAGCATGTGGTGACGTCCCTCTCGCAGCCCAGGGAAGTCTCGCCAGTCCTGCCGAGAAGGAGCCTCTGGAAGGCAGGAACGGAACGTGTCCTCTTTACACTGGGCCCAGCGCAGGGTGTGTTTGGATGGATGCTGCAGTACAGGGCCTCCTCCCTACCCTTGGGGGCCAGGCACACTCAGGACCTCCCTCCCACTGCCATCCAGAAGGCTGGTCCAGATCTAAGCCCTACTGGAAAAGAGTCAGTATGTTATATAAACGAGCCTGAACTTTACTTATTTGTTTATTTGAGACAGGGTCTTGCTCTAGCTGTAACACAGTGAGTGGTACCATCACAGCTCACTAAGGCTTCAACCTTCTGGTCTCAAGTGATCCATGCCCAGTGAGATTGGACTTTAGAAACAGACAGAAATGGGCTTGAAACCCCAATTTTGCCACTTGAAAAAAGCTGCTGGGCACAGTGGCTCAAGCCTGTAATCCCAGCACTTTGGGAGGCTGGGGTGGGTGGATCACCTGAGGTCAGGAGTTCGAGACCAGCCTGACCCAGATGGAGAAACCCCGTCTCTACTGAAAATACAAAAAATTGGCCTGGTGTGGTGGTGCATGCCTGTAATCCCAGCTACTCTGGAGGCTGAGGCAGGAGAATTGCTTGAACCCAGGAGGGGGAGGCTGTGGTAAGTTGAGATTGCGCCATTGCACTCCAGCCTGAGCAACAAGAGCAAAACTCCATCTCAAAAACAAAACAAAACAAGAAAACAGAAAAAAACACACAAAAATTAACCGGGCATGGTGACATGCACCTGTAGTTGCAGCCACTCAGGAGGTTGAGGCACAAGAAATGCTTGATCCCGGGAGGCAGAGGTTGCAGTGAGCAGAGATTACGCCCCTGCACTCCAACCTGGGCAACAGAGTGAGACTCGATCTCAAAAAAAAAAGAAAAGAAAAAGAAACAAGAAAGGAAAACTGGGAAGAGTTATTGTAAGGATGTAAGAAGTTCAACATATCTTGGAGCATTTAGGAAAAATAGCAAATGTCTATAGAAAGACAAGCAAAGAAAATAAGACAGCTATCAATGAGAAAGGAAATGTAAGTAGTACACTACTTGGTTCAGTAGAAAATATTTACATAGTTTTTGCTAATTCTATACAAATATTAATATTTCAGGGTCCTTTCTCTTTCTTTTTTTTTTGAGACAGGGTCTTGCTCTGTCATCCAAGCTGGAGTCCAGTGCTATGATCATGGCTCACTGCAGCCTTGAACTCCTGAGCTCAAGGGATCCTTCTGTCTTAGCCTCCCATGTAGCTAGAATTACAAGAGTGTGCCACTATGCCTCTCTAATTTTTAACATTTTTTGGTAGAGCTGGGGTTTTGCAATGTTGCCCAGGCTGGCCTCGAACTCCTGGCCTCAGGCAGTCCTCCCACCTTGGCCTCCCGAAGTGCTGAGATTACAGGTACGAGCCACCACGCCTGACTGATTAATGGTTTCACCAAACTGCGATGAAGTCATATTAGGAGGACGCAGAGAGGAGAAAAAAGGGGATTGGGTTTCAAGAGAGCCAAAGCTTCATTTCATTTAATGGGAAGCTATTTGATGTTGCCTGAGATGGCTAAATCAAGAAACAGCAGTTTATAATGTAAGTCAGCAATCTTCAATGGAGGGGAGGGCATTTTTTGTCTCCAGGAGGTGTTTGGAAGTGTCTGGAGCCATGTTTGGTTGTCACAGCGGGACGTGCCTGGCATCTAATGGTGTATTAATTTCCCAAGGCTGCCATAAAAAATGGCCACGGGAGGCCAGGTGTGGTGGCTCACACCTGTAATGCCAGCACTTTGGAGGCCGAGGCTGGCGGATCACCTGAGGTCGGAAGTTCAAGACCAGCTTGACCAACGTGGAGAAACCCCATCTCCACTAAAAATACAAAATGAGCCGGGTGTGGTGGTGCATGTCTGTAATCCCAGCTACTCGGGAGGCTGAGGCAGGAGAATCTCTTGAACCCGAGAGGTGGAAGTTGCGGTGAGCCGAGATCACGTCATTGCATTCCAGCCTGGGCAACAAAGAGGGAAACTCTGTCTCAAAAAACAAAAAAGGCCACGGACCAGGCACAGTGGCTCACGCCTGTAATCCCAGCATTTTGGGAGGCTGAGGCAGGCGGATCACGAGGTTAGGAGATTGAGACCATCCTGGCTAACACAGTGAAACCCCATCTCTACTAAAAATACAGAAATAAATTAGCCAGGAGTGGTGTCGGGCTCCTGTAGTCCCAGCTAGTCGGGAGGCTGAGGCAGGAGAATGGCGTGAACCCGGGAAGCGGAGCTCTCAGTGAGCCAAGATTGAGCCACTGCACTCCAGCCTGGGCAACAGAGGGACACTCCGTCTCAAAAAAAAAAGAAAAAAAAGGGCCACAAATTTGGCTTAAAACACACACATGTATTATCTTTAGTTCTGGAGTCCAGATTCTAACATGGGTCACACTGAGCTAAAACCAGGTGTCGGGATCACTGTGTTCCCGTCTGAAGTTTCCAGAGGAGAATCTGCCTCCTTGCCTTTTCCAGCTGGTAGAGGCTTCCTGAGCCCCGTGACTCATGGCCACTATCTTCCAGACTTGACTCTGGGATAGGCCAGTGGTCCAACACTCCAATCTCTACTTACATCTTTTCTTTTCTTTTTTTTTTTTTTGAGATGGAGTCTCTGTTGCCCAGGCTGAAGTGCAGTGGCGCAATCTCGGCTCACTGCAACCTCCACTTCCCAGGTTCAAGCGATTCTCCTGCCCCAGCCTCCGGAGGGGCTGGGACTATGGGCGCCTACCACCATGCCCGGTTCTCCTGCCCCAGCCTCCGGAGTAGCTGGGACTATGGGTGCCAGCCACCATGGCCGGATAATTTTTGTATTTTATTTTATTTTATTTGTTTTTGAGACAGAGTCTTGCTCTGTCACCCAGGCTGAAGTGCAGTGGGACAATCTCAGGTCACTGCAACCTCCGCCTCCTGGGTTCAAGTGATTCTCCCACCTCAACCTCCGGAGTAGCTGGGATTACAGGCATGCACTACCACACCTGGCTAATTTTGCATTTTGGGACAGGGTTTCTCCATGTTGATCAGGCCGGTCTCAAACTCCTGACCTTGGGTGATCCACCCACCTCGGCGTCCCTAACTGCGTGAGCCAATGTGTCTGACCAATTTTTGTATTTTTAGCAGCAACGGGGTTTCACCAGATTCGCTAGGCTGGTCTCGAACTCTTGATATCAGGTGATCAGCCTGCCTCAGCCTCTGAAAGTGCTAGGATTACAAGCATGAGCCAGCATGCCCAACCAAATTTTTGGAATTTTTAGCAGAGACAGGGTTTCACCATTTTGGCCAGGCTAATCTTGAACTCCTGAGCTCAGGGATCCACCCGCCTCAGCTTCTCAAAGTTCCGGGACTACAGGTCTACTTCCATCTTCATCCCAATTCCCTCACTGACTTCACCTCGCTCTTCCACCCTTAAGAGCTCTTGCAATTACAGTGGGCCTATCTGGATAAACCAGGCTAATCTGCTTCTATTTTTTTGTTTTGTTTTGCTTGTTTGTTTTTGAGACGGAGTCTCACTCTTTCGCCCAGGCTGGAGTGCAGTGGCTCGATCTCGGCTCAGTGCGAGCTCCACCTCCCGGGTTCATGCCATTCTCCTGCCTCAGCCTCCCGAGTAGCTGGGACTACAGGCGCCAGCCACCATGCCCAGCTAATTTTTTGTGTGTTTTTAGTAGAGATGGGGTTTCACTGTGTTAGCCAGGATAGTCTTGATCTCCTAATCGTGTGATCTGCCCACCTCAGCCTCCCAAAGTGCTGGGATTACAGGCGTGAGCCACCGTGCCCTTTTTTTTTTTTTTTAGATGGAGTTTCACTCTTGTCCAGGCTGGAGGGCAATGGCCTAGTCTCAGCTCACCGCAACCTCTGCCTCCCGGGTTCAGGCAATTCTCCTGCCTCAGCCTCCCAAGTGGCTGGGATTACAGGCACGTGCCACCGTGCCTGGCTAATTTTGTAATTTTAGTAGAGATGGGGTTTCTCCATGTTGGTCAGGGTGAACTTCTGACCTCAGGTGATCCGCCTGTCTCGGCCTCCCAAAGTGCTGGGATTAAAGGTGTGAGCCACTGGGCCTGGCTGCTAATCTGCTTCTATTAAAGCCAGCTGGCCTGGCGTGTTGGCTCACTCCTGAAATCTCAGCACTTTGGGAGGCCGAGGCGGGAAGATCACCTGAGGTCAGGAGTTCGAGACCAGCCTGACCAATATGGTGAAACCCCCCATCTCTACTAATCATACAAAAATTAGCCGGGCATGGAGGTGGGCGCTTATAATTACAGCTACTTGGGAGCCTGAGGCAGGAGAATCGCTTGAACCTAGAAGGCAAAGGTTGCAGTAAGTCGAGATTGCGCCTCTGCACTCCAGCCTGGGTGACAGAGCAAGACTCCGTTTCAAAAACAAAAACAAAAAGCCAACTAATTAGCAACCTTAATTTTATATTCCCAGGTACAGTGGTGCGCACATGTAGTCTCAGCTACTCGGGAGGCCAAGGCAGGAGGATTGAGTCCAGGAGTTCTGAGGATATAGCGGCCTATGTCAACCAGGTGTCTGCACTGTTTGGCCTCGATATGGTGACCTCCTGGGAGCAGGGGACCACCAGCTTGCCTGAGGAGGGGTGAACTGGGCCAGTTTGGAAAGAGAGTAGGTTAAAACTCCTGTGCCGATTAGTAGTGGGATCATGCCTGCCAATAGCCCGTACACATCAGCCTGGGCAACGTAGTGAGACACTGACTCTAAGAAAACATTTTATCTACAGCCTAATTCCCTCCTACTATGTGGCATAAATATTCACAGGTTGCAGGGATTGGGGGTGAACATCTTTGGGGGGCTATTAGTCTGTGTACATAAATTGTTGAAGGCCACGGATGTTGCTAAACATTCTCAGCGCACAGGATGCCAAAGGTCAGTAGTGCTGCAGCTAAGAGTTTTTCTGTTTCTGGCCGGGTGCGGTGGCTCTTGTCTGTAATCCCAGCACTATGGGAGGCTGAGGTGGGCAGATCACCTAAGGTCAGGAGTTCGGGACCCGCCTGGCTGACATGGTGAAACCCTGTCTCTACTACAAATACAAAAATTAGCCAAGCGTGTTGGCAGGCACCTGTAATCCCAGCTACCTGGGAGGCTGAGCCAGGAGAATCGCTTGAGCCCAGGAGGCGGAGGTTTCAGTGAGCAGAGACCGCACCACTGCACTCCAGCCTGGGTGACAGAGCGAGACTCTGTCTCAAAAACAAAACAAACAAAACAAAACAAAAATAGCAGTTACGCTTAAGATTCAAATATCTGGAGATAGATACTAGAAGAAACAGCTAACAGCTAAAAGAGTTGGAGAGCAGGACCAGTGTGTGAAAGGTGGGCAGGGATAGCTCGTTCTCATCCTTATAGCAAGCAGCCTTTGATTTATCATGTATATTGCCTTGACAACATCAATTATTTTGTTTTATTTATTATTTATTTTTGTTTTTGAGAGGGAGTCTCACTCTGTCGCCCAGGCTGGAGTGTAATGGCGCAATCTTGGCTCACTGCAAGCTCTGCCTCCCGGGTTCACGCCATTCTCCTGTGTCAGCCTCCCGAGTAGTTGGGACTACAGGCGTCCACCACCACACCCAGCTAATTTTTTTGTATTTTTAGTAGAGACGGGGTTTCA